>NC_086317.1:421022933-421255433 GCF_036172605.1 Pelobates fuscus
CTTCAACAAGATTAAGTTGCTATAATGCATACAGTGTTAATTTAAAGCAATCTTGATAGTCCTTCCGTTTCTTTGATTTAACTGTATTGTATATTCATATTGGCCAAAGATGCTATAAGGTATTGGTGTACCATACAATAACTATACTGACGTCACTTTAACCCCTTAAGGACACATGACATGTGTGACATGTCATGATTCCCTTTTATTCCAGAAGTTTGGTCCTTAAAGGAACACTATATAGTCACCTAAATTACTTTAGCTAAATAAAGCAGTTTTAGTGTATAGATCATTCCCCTGCAATCACTGCTCAATTCACTGTCATTTAGGAGATAAATCACTTTGTTTCTGTTTATGCAGCCCTAGCCACACCTCCCCTGGCTATGATTGACAGAGCCTGCATGAAAAAAAAAAACTGGTTTCACTTTCAAACAGATGTAATTACCTTAAATAATTGTCTCTCAATCTCTAAATTGAACTTTAATCACATACAGGAGTCTCTTGCAGGGTCTAGCAAGCTATTAACATAGCAGGGGATAAGAAAATCTTAATTAAACAGAACTTGCAATAAAGAAAGCCTAAATAGGGCTCTCTTTACAGGAAGTGTTTATGGAAGGGTGTGCAAGTCACATGCAGGGAGGTGTGACTAGGGTTCATAAACAAAGGGATTTAACTCCTGGCAGAGGATTGAGCAGTGAGGCTGCAGGGGCGTGTTCTATACACCAAAACTGCTTCATTAAGCTAAAGTTGTTCAGGTGTCCCTTTAAGGGGTTAAAAAGGACACTATAGTCTTACAGCCCACTCAATCCCAATGAAGTGGTCTGGGTGCAGTGTGTTGTGGACAGAATATTAGAATAAGTAAATGTCTATTTACTCTGTGCTCATTATTCATTGTGTTAACCTGGCTGTGTTCAGTAAATGCTTCCCCCCCAACCCTCCTTTGTTCAGTAACTGCTCACTCCCCCTCCCATCGTGTAACCAAGATGGAGCCGGAATGTGTAGGAAGAGCTGTATGATGCTGATGACACCACGCCCAGTGGGATGGTATTAGAAAAGACCTCCTAACTTTTAACCAGTTGTTGAAGTATATTCTCTGTTATCTATAATTATGCATATAATGTATTTCTGCTTTATAAGGGGCTTCCTGCTGCCAGAATAAAGCATTCACGAGTTTTTCATCAACCTGGAAACTTGTGTCTGGTGTGAATTATTTCAGGAATCGTGCACGCAACATAACCAATTTGGACAGGGACAGATATACAAATTTATCAAACACTTGATTTGATCTTTAACGTACTGCCCCTGTCATTTTAACCAAACAATATAAAATATTGCAGGTTTTGTTTAAGTCCACCCCATGCTGACAGCCACTAGAGGTGCTTCTGCTCTGACCGAGTAAACCGGTCACATGCTGTCCTATAAGGAAGTGTGCTTATATGCATGTGCATTAAGTCCCGCAATGCACCACTTTGAAAAGCATTGGGGTGGACCATCGCAAAGGAGGCCATGCCTCCTCTGACATTGCAGGAAGTGGAGAGGTGAATAGAACTTGGCGCTGCAAAAAAAAAAAAGTGTAAAACTATTTAAAAACTTTTATGGCAAACTGAGTTGGACACACCAAGCGGGTATGTATTCATAAACGCTATAATGTTTCTTTAAATAAACACCAATATGTTTTAGATTGCAATGGAATGAATCACAAAAAGTGGGTGCATTTCTCTGACTTTTGGAAACATAGCAACATATAGTGTTCCACAAAAAACTTGTCTCTCTCAGCCGGACTCATACGTGAGGAAAAGCTTCACTGGATGAGTACCCTGGTATACTGTCACCATCAATCTCACAGTAAAACAGCCTGCACTGTCCCGCAATGGACAATCGGATAGACCACTTAAAGCGGCACTGTCATGCCTAATCCTGTTTTTTTTTTTAACCACCCTCTCCCGCCTCCACTACATCCAATCGACCCCCTAGTCACCCCCAAATGCCCCTAAGCCCCCCCACAATACCTATTTTTTTTATCTTCTGCCCCGATCTTTATTCAGGGCGCCGCCATCTTTGTGTGGGTAGGTGAAGTCCTTGTGAGACACGTCATCTGCCCACAGTAGACAGACTGAGATTCCCGCACATACCCAGTGAAACACCTGGACATGCGAACGGGAATTTCACCTATTCATTCAGACAGACTAATGAATCGAAAAAAATCAAACAAACACCGAATATCAGTGTTCGTTTGTTCGGTTTATTACAAGGAGGGAGCTACCGGCGTGCAGCTCCCTCCTTGTAATATGTAAAGACAGAAGCGGCAGGGAGCTGTGCTCCCCACCACTTCATAAGCCCCCCAGTTCCCCCCCCCTCACTCTATGGGGGTCAATATGACCCCCATAATAGCATAAGGGAGATTAAAATCTCCCCAATGCCCCTACTCGCTATACCGCGAGTAGGGGCATGTCCACTAAACAGTGAGCAGGTGGGGGCCATAATGGTAATGAGGGGGGGACCGGGACCTACTGTCCTCCCCCCCAGCCCCCACCCCATGGCGGCGGACCTACTGGGGGCACTGGGTCAATTCCCCCCCATCAAGGTGACTAGGGGTCCCCAAGACCCTAGTCTCCCACCCCCCACCCAAATAAAAATGCCCCTACCTACCCCCCTAGGGGTGGGGGAGGACAGTAAGTAGTCGTCCCCTTATTACCATTATGGCCCCGACCCGCCGCCCAGGGGTGGGGGAGAACAGTAAGTCGTCCCCCCCCCTTATTACCATTATGGCCCCCACCCGCCGCCCAGGGGTGGGGAGGACAGTAAGTCGTCCCCCCCCCCCCCCCCCCCAGATATCATGTGAGAAACAAAAGAGCAACAACCCATGTTTTACAGCTGCAGCTTGGATGTACAGCAATTTTTTTTCATTGAGTCTACATAAGAAAATGTTACATGGCCTTTTTTATAACTTACCAAACTGGTGATTAGAGCAGATTATATTGGTAATGTATCCATTAAGTACATGACATTTAAAGCGCCTCAAACTACTTGTTAATTTAGCGCTTGTCTGCATTTTAATTTTGGCACCTCTTATCAAGATCCGATGCAATTATAAAGTATAAATTGATTCACAACATGCATACACATACAAAATACACAAACCAGTGCACTCGCTTATTAACTAAACAGTGATTTCAAATCCGAAATAGTACTATTTAAAAACACCTCACCTAAGTAAAAAAATAATGGGGGTTTGGTTACATTATATGATCATACATTGCATAAGCCTGCAAAATGCATCAAAGTACCCCATTCTTGGCAGGTCCTACTCTAGCAGCCTAATGCTTGCTCTTATGAGATTAATCCACATATACATACACACAATTATTTATAATGCGCCAACAGATTCCACAGCGCTGTATAATGGGTGGACTAACAAACATGTATCTGTAACCAGAGGAGTTGAACAGACAGCAACAAAGGGGTTGAGGGCCATGCGCTTACATGCTATGGAGAGTGTGGTATAGTGACAAAAGGTAAGGGAAGGGTAGAAAAAGGAGTGTGTGTGTGTATATATATATATATATATATATATATATATATATATATATATATATATATTTTTTTAACAAGAAAATGAATAAAACTTGAAAACAGACAAAGCTTGAAATGAAAAAGTACCTCTCCATTTCGCATAGGGGTGCTTCCTGAAGTGGGAATACAAGGAAGGGGACATCTGTCACGACACTCTGGGTGTGATACAACACGACAGTCACGACACTTCAAGGAAAGTTTGCCAAATTTGATTTTTTTTCCACATGGGACACAAGACTCTGGTTTTATCACCTGCACATTAATAAAAATAAACAAATTAAGAATGACAAAGGGGAAGAGGAGAAAAATAAATAAATTACTTGAAAACCCATACCGTTTTAGACACAAATTCATGTAGCCGCATCCCTGCACCTTGTGGAGTTCTGCAGATGTCTGTGTCACCATCCAGTTGCCTGCTCATTAAGCTGGAATCGCTACTCCATGGCTGTAATTGGGCTGAAAGGAGGAGAAAAATTATAATTCCAATAAAATTACACAGGTTTAATACTGATCATATTGACCAGAACACTCATACTGTACAGACCAAAATAAGAGGATCCTGTTCCTCAAAACAAACAAACAAAAAAAAAAAAAAAAAAAAAACTTTTATGAGCAGAGTCTCACTTCTTTTATTTGATCACTTTTATTAACTTTCATATGCCCACTGCAAGCTTGTAAATGTTATGTAAATGATTTTAGAAATATTTGAAGAAAAGGCCTTCTGATATATTTTGCCACCTGTCTGGATGAGAATTAGAGCAATATTGAGAATTGCTTGTCCATTATATAGAACAAACACTAGAAAGACAGCCAAACTCACCAGTTTTACGACTCCGTGTATAGTATGGTACAGTTTCAATGGTAGACACAGCTTCAATTGGGCCTCCATTATTTGGAACAGTAACAGTCGTTTTTGCTACAATGGAGTCATTAGCCTGAAAAAGTGCAAATGGAGATAAAGTCAAAATTATTTTCAACACTGATTTTATATAGGTGAGTAACCCAAACAAAACAGAAGATAAATTACTCCTTGTAAATAAATGTTTTAAGTCAACTGCAAATTGAATTCTGACATTTGCAAAGTGTATTACTGGGTATCCAAAAAAAAATTAATAAAAGCCTTTTAAAGAGGCTATGTTTTAAGACAAGTGCACTACCATTTTCGTCAGTATTACATCAACGACTTCTTGGAATTTAATATTTTTGAAATGGACTAAAATTACATAATGGTATGAGCTTGATGACACATTCAAAATTTAGAACTGTTCACGAACATTCAGTAGGAATATATAAAACATTTTGCAGCAACAACAAAAATAATTCATAAGAATCATCTTAGTGACACATGTGGCTTCACTACACAAGGAGGCAGTTTGGGATCCTGACTATGATTTTATAGACACTGGATTTAAACATCTAACCACATATTGTTTTATGCATTAATGGTCAGTTAAATTGTAACGGTTATGCTGAAGAGCGATCCAGACAATGCCGAGAATGGCATCCAACGAACGTTGTAAAGGGAAGAGCGCCTATATGGAATACAAATTTGACAATGGAAACAATTTTCATCTTCTATTTATATACGCTCCATATTTCTTTATCCCTTAAAGGACCACTATAGGCACCCAGACCACTTCAGCTTAATGAAGTGGCCTGGGTTCCAGGTCCATCTAGGATTAACCCTTTCTGCTGTAAACATAGCAGTTTCAGAGAAACTGCTATGTTTACATATGGGTTAATCCAGCCTCTAGTGGCTCTCATTGACAGCCGCTAGAGGCGCTGCTCACTGAATTTCACAGCGTCCATAGGAAAGCACTGAGAATGCTTTCCTATGAGACTGGCTGAATGCGCGCGGCTCGTGCCGCGCATGCGCAGCCGATGACTGGAAAGGAGGAGTAGAGTCCCCCCCCACCGCCGAAGGAGCCCAGCACTGGAAAAAAGGTAAGGGATTAACCCCTTCCTTACCCTAGAGCCCAGCGGGAGGGGGGCCCTGAGGGTGACCCAAGGACCCTATAGAGCCAGGAAAACAAGTATGCTTTCCGGGCACTCTAGTGGTCCTTTAATGACAATAGGATTATTAAGCAAGTCTCTTTACATGTAATTTGTCCTTAAAGAGATTAAGTCCCCCTTTCCCTCTATTTAAGTCATATCAGGTTTCTTAAGATGTTCACTTTTTTTTTTTTTTTTTTTTTTTTAAACTAACTGAAACCTGAAATCCTCTCAATAATATGTAATTACACATGAGAGTATATATACACACACATCTATACACAGAAAACTGACTGGAAAATGCCTAACAGGGATGAAACAGAAGATGCTAGTTTGTCACGCGAAGGATTACTGGTAAATATTTCCAAATTCCTACTATTTTGCACAACTGAATAAAATGGTGCATAAGCTTTGCCAATACAGAAATGCATGGCAGCACATGGGAGTAAACAAAACATGCAGCATAAAGAAAAGTATGATCTCAGCACATTTATGGAAACTGGAATTTTTTTTCTCTCTACAGCCAATGTAGGGCACACAGAATATTCCAGTAAGACATACCGGATCTATTGCTAGTCCAAACGAACGTGTTCTCTTTGAAGGAACAGGGGGTCCTTCTATGTGATGTCTGGAGGACCTCTAAAAGGAACAGAGCATACAGAGAATTTTAATAAGGAAGGAATATATCCTGTATGAGATTAAAGTATCTGAAACTAAAACATACCCGTTTCTCCCTTTTTTTCAACCTCACATTTCGCACAAGAGAGGAATCCCAGTCCTATAGTGAAAATAAATAAAATCAAAACATGTTAAAGATGATACATTCACTGCTGTGCTCTGTAAATGTGTTATGTTCTGAATATATGATTATTCAAGAAAAAAAAAGTTACAGTACAACATACAATTTTACATTACCAATGAATCATCTGTCTTGTCAAAGCTGATGTCAGAGAGAATAGATGCAGACTCATCAATTGTAGACAATCTAAATAAAGTAGGGAATACAATAAATCAAAAATGTGAAATTAGATCTGACATTTATTTCATCATTATTGCCCCATTTCAAAAATTGTGCATTTCCATCTAGTGAGGTGAAAGGAAGATGGGATAGGCCAAGCAAGTCAAACATGCGGCCCACAATAAACATTTTATTGAGGGCAGAGTGGCTGTGTGTGCTGAGCAGACCAGAGAGGCCACTCCCCTTCCCTCCTGCTCGCAGTGTCAGAGGAGCATCTGGCCTGCTTGAGCAGGGCTGGAGGACGGACAGCATATTGTAAGGGGCTTGAGGGAGGGGCACTATTAACTTGAGGGAGGGGGCGTTGGCTGCTGCAGCGATTGGTCGCACGATCCTAGAGCTCCCAACAACAGCTAAAATCGGGGAATACTGCCTATATTACCGCACTTACAATGTTTTGGGAGATCCCCTTGTCACCAAGACCAAGATGGGACGCAAAACCAAGAAGGCCAGACCAGACCAGACAAGCCCAGGGCTAACAATCGGTGATCTATGGTGGCAAGCACATGGTGCCACTGGGCCCCAAGATGGCCACCCGCTCCAGCGGCTGCTCAGATTTTTCAGACGACAACTCACTTGGAGTCAAACAGGAGTACCCGCTGGCACCAGAGAGACCCCAATGGAGAACACAGTGCCCAGACATCTCCGGTGACAAAATCAATACTACAGGAGATGCTGGCATTACTCCAGGGAAATATCTCGGCCTTACAGGCCGCATCGGGACACTCGAAGTCACCACAACAGAGAACACCCAACACAAAGTCGCTCCAGCAAGCAGTGCAGGAACTACAGCACAAAAAAACAGCTTCACGAGCGCCGGTTTGCTGCCCAGGAAGACTCCCGGTGCAAAATAATCTAAAGAGCGTGGTGTTTCGGAGGAGATCCCTGACGCGGAACTGCCACACTTTGTGAGGCGCTTGGTGGGGGGGCCTTACTACAACCCAGAAAGGCTAAAGGGACAATTCCACAAACCCAACCCCATCAAAGCTCTGAAAGCTCTAAACACAACCTCCAGGGACCTGGTAGTCCGCTTCAGAAACAGGTCAAACAAAACTACGGTCCTGACTGCACTAAGGGGAAACTCACATTACCACTTTGAGAATATGCAGCTGCCACCACTCTAACATGAGCAGCTTATTACCGGGAATCACCTGGACGCCAACATTTTGATTTGTGTTCCCTTTATATTTCAAGGTTTTAACAAACCCACACTGTTGAATGTCTACTTGGTGATGCACACCACCGACCTCGAGCAGTGGTATTAATGTCCAATCTCATACAGACCAATGGGTCACAGACCGATTGCTCCAGGCCTTATCAGTCACGGTGCACTTTTGGCTTCAACAGCACCACTGTCCTTATACTCCAAGGGGCATACACACCTAGCCAAAC
Source organism: Pelobates fuscus (assembly GCF_036172605.1). Taxonomy (NCBI): domain Eukaryota; kingdom Metazoa; phylum Chordata; class Amphibia; order Anura; family Pelobatidae; genus Pelobates; species Pelobates fuscus. The sequence continues at coordinate 421,030,906 of NC_086317.1, forward strand.
ACTAGACAAGGAATATGGCCCCTAGACAGAACATACCCCTCTAGAGACCTAGTCCAGCATATAGGGACCGGTCCGGAGATTGGGTTGCACCCTAGGAAGAATTCCACACTTCCCTATTAGCAATCTCTCCAACATAATAAAATTTCTTCTCAGCTTAGATCTGAAGTACATGACCAAACAGGCGATGCTTCCTTGCCTGAAAGTGTGGCACTACAAAACCCCCACTCCCTAGCTAGTCAAACAAGACGATTCAAAGGCTTTCATCACTCAAATTAGAAGATCCTATTAGAGACTCAGATAGCAGAGACCCTGAGGAGGGCAGGCTGACACTCACACTGCATTTATGTTCTACCTAGGTTATCTTTACATGATCTTAACGTTTTCCTTTCTTTACAAACTTTTGCCATGAGAATGACTGTACAATGGTTTACCTTACTAAGCAATTTCCATGATGCTTACTGTACAGCGCAGCATAGAAGTTCGCATTTAACATGCATAGCCTGTCAGTCAACTACAGCACCAGCTTTAACCTCACACACCAAGTGAGCTGCATGATCATTTTTCTTTTTCTTAATTTAATTTTCTTCTTAGCCACAAGACACCCCTAGTATCTTAACAAGTGAGCCTTAAACGATCATCTGAAAAAGTGAAGCTTAATAATTCAAGGAGGCAAACTCCTATTATGCCAACAGCAGGTAAGATAGAAGTCACTTATCACACCAGTATGTCTGTCTGACTGGAATTGCAAGTCCAAAAGCTCCCCTTGGCCGTAAAACATGAAACCGGTGGTATCAGCTGAAGCAGCATCAATTACCCATTTTAAGGCTATCCACACAGTTACAGCTCACCAAGCTTTAAGGTTATTTTAATTTTCACTTTGTGTTTCAAGTCATCTAACTTTGCCACTCTAATGTCACTAACTATGCCAAAGCAAGCTGGCCACAACCTGGTGGTATATCACGCATTACTTATCTAGCGGCTGACCTCACCAGTTACTTAAACCTTTAGTAAAGTCTACCTAAATCTGCGCTATGGTTATCTCCTAACAAAAATGGGCTGATTTCCAAGTACAACTGTTTATATCTGACGAACCTCTGACATATTTGTATATTAAACCATCTTTTTTCACATGCACAACAAAAATAAAGATATATAGATATATAGAGATATATATATATATAGAGATATATATATATATAGAGATATATATATATATAGAGATATATATAGAGATATATAGAGATATATATATATATATATATATATATATATATATATATAGATATATATATATATATAGATATATAGAGATATATATATATATAGAGATATATATATATATATATATATATATATATAGATATATAGAGATATATATATATAGAGATATATATATATAGAGATATATATATATATAGAGATATATATATATAGAGATATATATAGAGATATATATATATATAGAGATATATATATAGAGATATATATATATATATATATATAGAGATATATATAGAGATATATATAGAGATATATATAGAGATATATATAGAGATATATATAGAGATATATATAGATATATATATATATATATATATATATATATATATAAAAACTTGAGTGAGGGGCACTCAATTTGACGGAGGGAGGGGGGATTGGGGGGGAAGAGAGTGCAGTGTATTGGATTAAAGAGCAATGTATTTGATTGGGTGAAGTCTAGGTACAACATGAAAATGGGATGGTGAACATAAAAACTTTTTCAGATTTCATCTCTTCTATAAACTATATTTAAATAATAGAAAAGTTAACAATGATAGACAGGAAGTTAGAATGGAATGGCCACCTGCAACTGGATTATGATCCATTTAAATAAATAGACTTTGGTAATGTTTGATAAATTTTAGAATTGAAACAGTATGATGACCATCATCCAATACAAAGATTACAGTAAGAGGTAGAGACACATTAATATCCATACTGCCCTCTATTAGAATGCGATTCTTAAGGCAGTTCACACGTGTCACCTTAAAACATTGTGAATATGTTTGTTAGGTCAGTCTTACCTTCTTGTGCCATTGCCATCATTGGACATGCGAGTCTTGCTGTTGAGGAAAGCCAAGGCACTTTTCTGTTGCTCACTAAGCTGAATACTACATGATGGATCAGCTACCAGCAGCTCTCGGATGAGCTGAATCTGCCGTTCCTAATGAGAAGGAAAGGAAAGTCACCAATGACACATGGGAAAATAATTAACAAGCTTCACATGTCATGTTTCTGCACTCACCAGTTTTTCACATTCTGCCTCTGCACGCTGCCTCCTCTTAATCTCCACATCCACCTGATTCCGAGCATGCTTTAGCTTGACTTCCAGTGCGCTGCGCTCGGTTTCAGTCTTCATCATTATCTCTTTGCTTTTTACTAGCTCGTGCTCTGCTTTTTGCCATTTTTTGCGAAAGTCTTCAAAATTTTTTGCCAGCTGAATGAACTCTATGGTAGAGACGCAAGCAATTGTTTCCACACATTTAGGAACCAAAAAACATCAAGACAGTTCGATTTACTAAACAAATCCCCAGGTGAGCTATTACTACTGGCCTTACCATCAAAGCAAAGTGCTTTTTATTCTAAAACAAATCAATTACCCCTCAGGAAAAAACTATTTGAACTAACATTGCTGCCACTTCCAGTTAAAATTTCTTTCATGATAAAGACGTCCACAGCTCACACATCCGGATATTAATGATATATCAATATTGATTTAAACTTAGAATTATGACTGGCTAGACATAACTCTGGAGGAAATGATTGATCAGTAAAGAAACATACTGTACATATTCACATTAAGCATGAATATAGATATTTTTAAAGACAACTTTACAGTGTTAAAGGAGATGAACACATGAATACACTGATAAACCTGTTAAGTCCCAAATTTGTGCCTCACCATGTCTCTCTTCTACATTAGTTCTCCACTAACAAATAACGCAAATGCAATTAGTGCATTGACCTCCCCAAGGTTCAGTTAGGTCAGAGATGAGTCAGACTGGTATATTTTATAGGAGACATTGCCTCCTGGACCTTGTTCTATCAGACAGCTAGGAAGAGACATATTTACACAGATTTACAAATGCTGAGTTCACTCAGAAAGAATACACAAGGAGGTTTTGCTCTAAATATATCTTCTCATAAGCCAGTGTTAAACTTGCAATATTTCTCTACTGGTGAGTAAAACTCAATCATAGGATAGTTGTGAGTGGAAGGCATGTCAGTTGGTAAAAATATAAATAGTTGTGGGTCGTTTAAAAAATAAATAATCAATTTCAACATGTGCTACATTTGGCAGAATAAGACATAGAATAACAGTGAGGTTATAATACATTTATATATTTAAATAAAAAAAGGCCATATAGTGAATACTAAAAAAAATATTTGTTTATTGCACGAATAAAACAGGAAAAGAAAACTGAACAACGTATTAGGGTAAAAATTTGAAGTGGTCATGGTTCCTGGAGTCTTAATGTTCAGCATTTCAGTATAAAACTGCACATAGGGAGCTTATCCTCTGCAGCTGGATGGGTAACCACACCTCCGACAGCATTAGCGAGCTACAAGAGTTCTGGACTTACTAATGTCAATTATGTGCAAATTGTCACACATAGTGTGCCATTAATTGGCTGAGAACGGTCAGATGGCACGCTCAGACAATGAATAGCAACTGAATCGGCTTCTGCAGCTCTGTAGAAGTGCATCACCAGGGATGCTAAGACAGCAAACTGTTGCTGATCAGTTTGCCCCAATACCAAGGAGTAGGACAAGGTACTCCTAATATCACAACAACTACAGCAGGATGTAATAGGTCTAATGCTTGTAGTAACCTATTAACAAGAAAACCCTGGTAAAAGTTCTACATTATTTTTCACTTTCCCTATATGTGTAAACTGCATAGAAAGTAAAAATAGGCATGAAGCAATTCAGAAACTTACGTGGTTCTATTCCCTCATTAAGTACTTCCGCCTGCCGCATTAACTGCTCAAAAAGGTTACGCAGGTTCATCATTGAGGCCGCCATGTTCCTTGAAGAAAAAGAAAATTGATAAAACAGTGGTAGATTTCACACGGTTTAAAACTCGTTTAGAAAAAAAAAAAGTGTTAAGGGAGCACTACAGGGTCTGGAACACAAACATGTATTCCTGATCCTATAGTGTTAAAAACACCATCTAGCTCACCTAAATATAGTAAAGTCTTACTTGTATTCCAGTCTGCTGCTGCTGGCTCTGTCCCTGATCTGCCTGCTTGGCTGACTTAATCAGTAGTGTTAAACAAAAGCCAATAACAATGCTTTCACATAAGAAAGCATTGTATTGGCCGAGACTGTTATGGAGGCAGATCAGGTGCAGAGCCAGCACAAGCCAAAAACAGCCCTGGCCTCGTAGAGATGCATTGAATCACTGTATCTCAATGAGGAAAGTTCAGGGTCTCCATGCAGAGGGTGGAGACACTGAATGGCAGTGCTGCACAATGTGCAGCCCCAGGAAGCACCTCTAGAAGCCATCTGAGGAGTGGCCAGTCGAGGTATCCCTAGGCTGTAATGTAAACATTGTATTTTCTCTGAAACAACAGTGTTTACTGCAAAAAGCCTGAAGGGAATGATTATACTCACCAGAACAAACAATAAGCTGTAGTTCTGGTGACTAGTGTCCCTTGGCTACACTTGCAACGGTCCATTAAAAAAAAAAAGAAGAAGAAGATTGGACATATTTAGGATGTTTCCATCATCTAAAAAATGAAATTTATTGCAAACAAGATGAATACATTTAAAGTTGTTTAAAACAAAAACATTACCCATAACAATTATTAGGTAGCTTCCCAGATTGTAACCAGTAGGTTGAGAGGCAGACAACAGCAACAAATCTGTAGCACTCTTATTCACATGTGGCATCCTGACTCGTAACGCCAGGTAGAAGTAATATGATGACTCCATTTGCTCTCAGAAAATATGCTAAAAGGGAGAATAATTGCTAAAAACATCTCTGCTACTGGAGAATTTAGAGAAAGCATGTTTCCACAAAAAAACTAGGAATAGAATGCTGCAGCCCAATGAATATATTCCTTTGCAGGCTTTTTTTTTTTTTTTTTAAAGATATACACCGCATGCCAGCATATATAAATAACAATTGTTTTCACTGGTGGTGTGTCTAATAAATAGTGATTTATTCAAAATAAAATTGCTATGTGGATTGTTTCTTTGAACAACGGAGGCAAATATAGCTTTCCCACCAAGAAAGGTCACATCTGTATGCAAAATGTCACACTCCAAAACAAAAAACACATACAATGAAGGCACCTGTTAATAAGTTTGAGATACAACAAAGAGGTGTTGCACTCAGGCTAATCTTTTGGTGGAGGAGAAAGACACTGAAGCTTATGTAGATTGGATGGTTCCCCTTTAGACGGAGATAAGGGGAAACTCCCAATCCGACTGGTATTTGAAAAAGAACACTAGTTGTACAAAAAATATATATATACCTTGGGTAAGTACCAAAAAGAAGTAAGAAAGGTATTTATAGGGAAAGCATAGTAACACTAGATAAATATGTATCCTAGCCTAAACAGTGATACACTGTAACTTTATTGAAAAAAAAAAAAAACTGTAGAGAGGATACAATATAACTGTGTCCAAGATATGCTTGAGGCCCTTGGGAAAAACTCCCCTTTAGTGAAGTGGAGAAAATCTCAGTATCCGAATGACAATGAAGGCATTAGAGTGCTAGGATATAGAGATAAATTACTATTGAGTAATCCACAAAAAGGAGAGAAAAACAATTTGATACCTTAAATACATATAGAAGTTAGATAGATGGGGTAGTAGGGACAGTATAGCATAGTCTAAAAAGAGGTGCCCAGGCTGACCCTTGGTAGAGAGTCTGGGGTAACTTATGGTAAGAACGAGGGATAGTAGGGTAGAATATAGACAGTAGTATCCACATGTGGATACTACTGTCTATATTCTACCCTACTATCCCTCGTTCTTACCATAAGTTACCCCAGACTCTCTACCAAGGGTCAGCCTGGGCACCTCTTTTTAGACTATGCTATACTGTCCCTACTACCCCATCTATCTAACTTCTATATGTATTTAAGGTATCAAATTGTTTTTCTCTCCTTTTTGTGGATTACTCAATAGTAATTTATCTCTATATCCTAGCACTCTAATGCCTTCATTGTCATTCGGATACTGAGATTTTCTCCACTTCACTAAAGGGGAGTTTTTCCCAAGGGCCTCAAGCATATCTTGGACACAGTTATATTGTATCCTCTCTACAGTTTTTTTTTTTTTTTTCAATAAAGTTACAGTGTATCACTGTTTAGGCTAGGATACATATTTATCTAGTGTTACTATGCTTTCCCTATAAATACCTTTCTTACTTCTTTTTGGTACTTACCCAAGGTATATATATATTTTTTGTACAACTAGTGTTCTTTTTCAAATACCAGTCGGATTGGGAGTTTCCCCTTATCTCCGTCTAAAGGGGAACCATCCAATCTACATATTTCTCTGCAAATCATACGTAATTACAAGGGTTCAAGCCCATACTTTAGGTGGAACTGGTACCACCGCCCTGACCTCATATACCGGTCCCCAACTCAACAGTTTGTTGGCTAGGGACGACGGGATCCAATACATAGTACCGAAAGACACTGAAGCTTGTTTCATGTGACAACAAACGCCCTGAAGAATACATGGGCTTCTTAGTTTAGGTGCAAATTAGTTTATTTATGAACAGATATATACAGAAAGACATGAAATGTTTAAATACTTGTGCTGAAAGTGCCAAAAACACAGTTACAGGACCACTGCACCCAATCCACTTCATTCAGTCTGGGTGACAATAGGGTTCCTTTAAAAGAGATGTCACCTTCTGGGTTCTTTGCATAATTTGTAAATACCCTATTGGTGATTATGCAGATTGTGTGTGGTGGCTGTGCGGTAGATAAGTTTTACTTACTGCTGATGCTTAAAATCCCAGGAGTCCACATCAGTTCTGTATTCTAGTGAATGCACAAGAGTACAACACTGAGGTCTACAATGTATTACGTAGATATTGTCTTGTAATAAACAGTCACCTGCAAAAGGCTGATGGTAAGAGGCATTTATTCTCAAAATAGGGGTTTACAGCAACTTATTACATGATCTAACATGGAGGGCCCCTCTGTCGGGTTATCTCCCACAGACTTGGTGTGTACACCACCCATGCAGCCCTTGACACATGAAGTCAGCAGGAACCAAAGACAGGTTAAAAGGGTCTACCTTCAATTACCCCCAAATTCTACCAAAATGCAGAGACCCCTGAACCAGTGCTTTCTTCAGCCTGCAGGGCTTAGTATGTAGACACCATGGTGGATGTGGCTCCACCATTTTTGGCCATACAGAATGTTTAATCATTTTATTACCTCAGACACAGGTACAGACTTATCTTTCGCACAGTGGGAGGTTTATTGTAAGACCAGCATTGTACAGACACCCCCTCCTCATACTGGGTCACAACTAAACTGGAGCCGCCATGATGTTTAACCAGACTAAATGCTGGTACTCAGAGCATCATGAGAGTGGTGGTCCTATCAGTGGGGGAGGCCAGCCTTGCAGCAGGTCATGCCTGCTGTCTGAGGGTGTTAGGAGTGATAGTGAAACACTGGGCAGCCATGGCTGACAAGGCTACATTGACCGGTCTGTGTTCAGCAATTACCGACCATGCTTCACACAGCGACTTACCGGCCGTGGGTGGGTATCGGTCAGTTCGCCGGACAGGACATGTATGAGAGACCCCCCGCTCGGATACCGGTTCGCTCTGTCTCCGGCTCCTTCTCGCTCCGTCCAACCGTTTCCTCTTCCCCTCCTCGCGCCCAAGTTTGAATTCGTGGCTCCGCCCCCACAAGACGTTTTTTCCGACTGGGAAACGCGGTGACGTAGACACTATCGGAGGGTTGAGAACGCGGAGAGGCTGACTCATTGGGATTTAGAGGGGGTGACGTCATTGGAGGGTCAGTCATGTGACACGCACTGTCTGGCTGCAGCAGTGTTTATTTTGACACTGTGTATATAATCCTGTTTACATGCTATGGTGGAGCTTCAGTGCAGTTACCCACCTCCTCCAAATGGAGTCTATTGTTAATGCAAATAAATTATACCAAAAAAAAAAAAAAGATTTAAAATAAATTAAATAGAGTTTTAGGTTTGTGAATTTATTACAAATAACAGTTACTGCAATGAGCTTGGGCTAAACTAGGAAGTAAAAGCTTTCAACCATATTATGGCGATCCCATTGTATTCAATGCCCTGATACCGGAGAAACTGACGGAAGCGAAGCACAGAGAGATGGACACAGGTTTCTTCAGGAAGGAAGAGATTCTTTATTGGATCACCGATCGGGACTCAGAGGGACTAACGTCACCAAAAATACAGCAAGTTCTGAGCCCCGGACAATAGTGCAGGCTCCTTATATAGGCACATAACTCCTCCCATATTAAGCTCCACCCGCACATTCTCTTAACCAATCAACACAAATAAGAATTAACTTCCTGCTTGACCGCATGGCTTGTCCAGCACAATGGAGGAGGGGAATACTATATCCTGTATTCTTGCACATGCTCCGTACACTACTGATCGTATCTTGCCTCGTGCAACCAACTGATCGATACGTCAGCATATGCAAGTACACATGCCACGTGGTAATCTCGGCCTACTAAATTTATTTTTACCGAGCTTCTGTTATGGTACTTTTTAGCAGTAAACCAAAATGTTTAAATGTCTATCTGTTCCTGTCCAAATCAATAAAATAAATTGCGTATATACGCTGAAGTAATTAAGTCTGACACACAAGGTTCAGGTTAAAATAACTTCGAGAAAATTTATTGGCAAGTGATTAAAAAGCGGACGCGCAGGTCCTTTTAAGAGACATTTTACGTCATCATTGATTATTAGAATATCAGCAAATAAACATCATTAATTGGATTAATTGTTAAGTGTCGGGATTAATGTCCACCTATCAATATTATTAATTGGCTTAAAAACTAAGTGGTTAGTCCCGTGTCCACCCACCAAGAGGTGGGGTTGTTCTGGACACGGGTGGGGGACAAGGGGTCTTGAGCGTCATTTTACACGGTCGGTGATCTCAGGCCTCGTGGCCAGGTGCAAGGTCTCTTATGAATAGAACATTTCATTACTACTGTGTTCTCATGGCCTTCAAACTATACTATGTTGCAAATCTAAGGAAAAGTCAGCAATTTCTGTGTTAATCATGTCTTTATAGAAAATACAGTCTTTGTTCTATTGTATTAGATGTGCTGGGAAATTCTGTCATGTAAGGTAGTTTTAAAATGAACAAGTTAGGTTATGAGGACAAAATGGAGTATTGAAGAAGTCAGGTTAGGAGGACAAAATGGAGGATTGTCACAGTATGAAGTTAAAATGGAGTTAGTGCAATAATTGAATACAAGTACAATAAGGTTTTTTAAATAATCCCACATCAGTCCCCCCTATGAAATGTTAGATTCTAAGAGATAAAACTTTATTAAGTTAGTACCAGGAAGACGTGTTAACCCAAAGGCACAGAAACCCCGTGGCCGCTAGCTTGGTGTTAATGCAAAGTGCAAGACTGTCCCTAGATCTGACCCTAATAGGCTAACTCATCCGTCAGTATGGCTCTCGAACACTTCACACCCACGGGTATCCCATGGCAGCTAACCCACCACTTCTCCACACGGGGCCTTTACCATTCACTGACAGATGCTGTCCCTGAGCTAGTCCCTTCCTAGAATTCCTGCACTTTATCAACAAAAGGGATTGTTTGCAACGGCAGACAGGGTGAGTTGATGTCTTGGAAATCTTGGTCATCAACTTCGAGATGGGTGAAAGTGGGTGCCGCTTGGTCAACAGTCTTCATGAGGGATTTTCTCAGACATGGGAGGATACAACAAAAGAGAAGAGCAAAGATAAAAAGAAAAATTAGTATAGCCATACCAATATGCATTAAAGCCTTTTGCCATCCTGTCATCCAACCAAACCATCTTTCCCAGGGATCTTGTATCCCAGAATTCCTTTTCAACTCTATAGACAGGTCATTTAATTTCTCTATGGCTAATGTAACTTCACCATTAGGGCCTGTGTTTTCTGGGATATAGGTACAACATGTCAAGGTGTCGGGCAAAATTTTACAAACCCCTCCTTTTTCGGCTAAGATCATATCTAGGGCCATTCTATTCTGGAAAGCCATTTGGGATGTGGCCTGCAATTGTTCGGCCAATCCCTGGAGGGCGTCTCTGGTATAATTAACAAAACGCTGTTGATTATAATAAATGTAATTTATCCAATTTAAATTCTTGTTTGTGGTAACTATGGCAAAAAGTGATTCAAATCCTGCAGCAACTTCATCTCTTGCTTTCAATTCATTGGGTACCCCCCTAGGCACCCCAATAGCATCAATATAAACATGAGGATCAAAACTTCCTTTCACTGGGGCGTCACGCTTAACCTTAGTGTGTCTGGACTCATGGGTGACGAGGTGTGTGTCAGAGATGATATGTATAGGCATAATAGCTTTAGCCAAAGTGCACTCCCCCCACCACTCCTTGTCCATTCTGGATCTCAGCTGTAAATCCCCACACAACCAGTAGATGTCCCCTAATGACCTGGTGTGAAACTGCAACAAGTTCATAGAGACACTCCTGTAGGTAGCACAATACCCCTTAGAGAAGTTACCCAAGAATTTACCAATTCCATCATAATTAGCATAACAAGTGTAATTACCTTTATACACGGTAATACCATCTGGGGGTTTGACATCCTTGGTTAGGAGAGGATACTCCTTTGTCCATGCAATACATATGGACCTGTTAAAATCATAGTGATAGGCAAAAAGGCTTAAAACACATTCCTCTATATCTACTGGCAGGATTAGAGGTACAGTACCCAGGTGAGGCCGGGCACCACCACACACATAGCATGCAGTCTTATTATGCTTATTAGCATTATATTTCATCCATTCTAACCATAAATTTACATCATTAAAACCTGTTTCAGCGGCCATGGTATCTTCAAAGGTGGGGTTTGCAATGGCCATCATGTCTTGAAAGGTCTGGATATGAGGTTTTAATGGGTTAGGGACCATATGGGTGGCCCCTTGCCACTCAGAAGAGTTGCACATATCTTTTAAGAAGAAATGCCCTAATTTACGGTAGGAACCCTTTTTCCAATACATTCCCATCACATACTGGTCTGCATCCGTTGGGCTTGGATGCTCAATGTTAAGGATTAATTTCATTGGTGTACCCCCCCCCAGGCTTTCTCAAAGTCATTCTCTGGAGAAGGGATCTACCTTGATCATCTACTTTAGATAAGGCACTTTTTGGTTTATAACCCCAGGCAGGCCCGGCATTCCATCCCGCCGCCCCCCAATGATTACAATTGTGCCCCCATTGTTTGTCAACTACACAAACATATGGATCTTTTGAATGAGGGATATCTCTGTAAATACTCTGGATTTGTGATGTGGGGAACGGGCATTCTACAATATCACAATAGTCAAAGGTGTAAGTAGCCACATGGGTGCATGATGAATTATACCAGAAGGTATACCCACTAATATCTTTGGTGATGGCTACTTGTTGGGCCTTTATAAGGCTGATTAAGGAGAAGGTGTACCAGAGGTACATGCTTGTGCGGTATCTGCTTCCTCGGGGGCTGGAGATTTCTTGCAGTGGGAAGCGTGGATCCAATTTGGCCTACCGGCCAGTTTGACGGAGGTTGCGGTAATCAGGAGAACTTGGAATGGACCGTCAAATCTTGGTTCCAGGGTATTTTTCCGCACAAACTTCTTGACCAGAACCCAATCTCCGGGAAGCAGGTTATGGGTACCTGTATCCAATTCGGGATCTGGAATTGAAGAGAAAACTTGGGCATGTATTTTGTTTAAGGCACTTGCAAGTTCAGTTACATAATCTACTAAAACATCTGATTGGAGCTGTAACTGTTGCGGATAATAACAACCTAGTCTGGGTGCTGTCCCAAATAGAATTTCATATGGGGACAGTGAATGCTTCCCTCTAGGTGTGTGCCTAACACTAAATAAAGCTATTGACAGGCTTTCTGGCCAGGGCATCTTTGTTTCTTGTGACATTTTTAACATTCTGGCTTTTAGAGTGCCATTCATGCGCTCTACTTTACCACTACTTTGTGGGTGGTAAGGGGTGTGGAAGGCTAGGGTCACCCCTAGAGCAGTCCAAATTTCTTTAGTCACTGTTGCTGTGAAGGCTGGGCCTTGATCACTTTCAATGACTTCTGGGAGTCCAAACCTACATACTATCTCTGTAAGTAGGCGTCTTGCGGTTGTTTTTGCAGTGATATTGGCCACTGGGTAGGCCTCTGGCCATCCTGAGAACATGTCCACTATGACTAGTGCATATTCATGGGGCCCACTCTTGGGCATTTGGATGTGGTCAATTTGAATTCGCTGGAAGGGGTACATGGGCTTTGCCAGGTGTTTTGCAGGCACCTTGATTGGTCTTCCTGGATTGCATTTTGGACAAATGACACAGGCCTTACAGAAGCTGCTAACCAATGTTGTGATTCCGGGTGCTTCATAATACTTCTGTATGAGGGCGGCCATCAATTCCTTTGACAGGTGTGCAGGCCCATGTGCCCATTGGACAACTGCTGGATATAGATTTTTTGGAAGACAAAATTTGAAGTTGTTGTAATATACTCCGTCCTTTTGGACGGCTCCTTTCTTTTTCCATTTTTGGATTTCTTCAGGAGTGACGGCAGCTTGCTGTTCTCGCAAAATTCGCAAATCAGTAGGAAGAGTTTGCAGAGCAAAAATAGGGACTTCTTCTTCTTCTTCTTCTTCTTGTCCGGACACTTCTTCATCCACTTCCTGCAGATCCCTTTTCTAGGAAGTGGCGTGGCCATGCTTCCAGAAGGTCAGTTGTTGGGTATTTGACAATACCATTCTCCTGTAGCTGTTCTTCATCCATGGTGGCCCATAGCTTTGCCATGGGCCCAAGATCATTCCATGACCTTGTCTTCAATTTGGTAACAGGAATATGTGGGATAGCAGTATCCCAATGGCGGTAGAGGTAGTTAAGTTGTTGAGGTAGTTGGATCAAGACCATGCTATTGCCTTCAGAGTCACAATAGAAATCTTGAGCAGTGAGCTTCACATCAGTCCAGTGGTAAAGCTCATCTTCATAGCAAGGTTCGGGAGTAATGTCTGGTTTGTACCACATGGTACAGAAGGCGTAATCTGGGCCTTCACAGAGAGGCTTCTCATCTTCATAAAATGTCAAATGTGGATGCATGACTTTCTTGATACATCCACAAAGTAGGTAAATGTAGGTTTCATCTGTGATAAATCCATAATAGGTACCCCCCTCAGGGAGTGGAAGAAGAGTGGATGGGTTAAGAACTTGACATCTTTGGATGGAAATGTTGTCAGGTAGAAGAAGATGGCACTGGAGGCGTAGGTGTCTGGCTGGAGACACGTGCTTGAGCTGGACTTGGTTGATGATGGCAGAAATGTCATGAGGAGCCAAAACAACCAGAGGGTGGCCAAGGACCAGGTCTGAGGTTCTTTCTATGAGCTCTCTTGCAGCAAAAACAGCCCTGAGACAGGAAGGAGTCCCTCTGGCCACAATGTCCAGTTGACATGAGAAATATCCAATAGGCCTCTGGCGGCCTCTTAAGTCATTAGTTTGGGTGAGAACTCCTGTTGCGTGGCCTTGTCTTTCAGAGACAAATAATTTGAAAGGTTTTGAGTAGTCAGGTAGGCCCAAGGCAGGAGCAGAAGCAATGGCACGTTTGAGAGCATTGAAATTGTCCAGAGCTTCATTAGGCAAACAGAAAGGGTCAGACTTAAGTGCGTCATAGAGAGGCTGCATGAGCAGGGAGGCTTCTGGGATCCATGCTCTGCAGTAGGAAATGAGGCCTAGGAAGGCATGGAGAGACTTTGAAGTCCTTGGGGTTGGAATATCCAGTACAGCTCTCACCCGGTCCCGGGTAAGATGTCTGGTACCTTGAGATAGGCAATGTCCAAGGAAAATTACTGAGGGTTGGCAGAACTGTAGCTTGATGAGCGAAGCTTTGCATCCTTGTTCTGCCAAATAACAAAGCAGACTAATTGAGCACTTTTCAGTAGTGGGTATATCATCTCCACAGAGCAGCAGATCATCCACATACTGGAGCAGAACAACTTCTGGGTGCTCAGCTTGCCATGGGTCAAGGATGGTGGCCATGGCCTTTGCAAATTGACTTGGTGAATTTTGTGCCCCTTGGGGCATGACAGTCCAGGTATATTGTTGCATTTCATGGGTGAAAGCAAACAGGTATTGGCAGGATGGGTCCAGTGGAACACTGAAAAAAGCATTTGCTAGGTCAATGACTGTGAAAAATTTTGCGGATGGTGGGACTCCAGAGAGCAGAGTATGGGGATTTGGTACAAGAGGGGTGTCCAGGACGGTAGCTTCATTAACAGCACGGAGATCCTGAACCATCCTGTACTTCTCAGGCTCACCTTTTGGAGTTTTCTTTTTCACAGGGAATAATGGGGTGTTGCATTCAGATTTACATTTCACTAGAGCACCCTTTTCTAAGAGTGCCTTGATGTGGGTAGAAATGGCAGCAGCCTGTGCTGGTTTTAATGGATATTGCGGTTTTCTTGGTAACTTAGCTCCTGGAATAAGCTTTACCACCACAGGGGGAACATTTAGGTGACCTATGTCCTCTGGGCCTGAGGACCATAACTTGGCGGGCACCTGTGTTTTTAATGCCTCTGGGAAATTGGACCTTAATTCTGCTGCTTTCTCACGGGGCTTTTCTAAATGCAGCATTAGAGGCAAGGAGCACAAGGCTGAGGTGTCTGATTCAGATAGGGGTGTGGACATTTCCACCTGCCCATCCGGGGTGAAGGTGATGGATGCTTGCAGGCGTGAGAGAACATCAGCACCTAACAGGTTAATTGGGCATGTGGAGGATACCACAAAGCGAGCTAGCAGGCTGGAGCCAACTCGGAGTGGAGTTGTTAAAGGGCTATGTCTCGGCTGGCCATCTACTCCAACACAAGAGACATCAATATTTGACAAAAAGGATGGGTCTGGCAGGTCTTGCTCTCGCAGAACACTACGGGCTGCACCTGTGTCAACTAGGAATGTGGTAGGGTGGCCTTCAATGGGCAAAGTCACTGTGGCAAGTGGCCCCCCCTTATCCCCTGTAGACACTGCCATTACAGGGGTTACAGACACAGGCTTGCCAATTTCCTAATCATCGGGTTCCTCAATTATCGGAACCTCTTTCTCGGCTTTGGGGGCCGGGGCAGGCCTGGATGGTTTTCTTGGCTCTCTCTTGGGTTCTGGGCAGTCACTTTTAAAATGTCCTTTGGCTTTACAATTAAAGCAGAAACCATCCTCTGGTTTGGTGCCCCTGGGGACAGGGGTACTGCGTGATACCATAAGAGGGGCAGAGCTTGGCCTTCTGGGGGTCTGGGCAGATTCTAAGCCCCTAGCAACCAAAAGTAGGGTATCCAGGGGAACAACCTTATATTCAGGGCGTGCAGCAATGATTCCCTTGCGTATAGAGTCTTTAACACCTTGGACAAACGCACCTGACAGCATTTGTGAATGAATCTTGTCAGTAAGATCAAACCCCAAATCTGTAAACATTTGATACAGTCTTGCATGAAACCTTTCCACTGATTCTCCTTTATCTTGAATAACATCAGTAAGGCCAGCAGCCTGATCTGCAAGTTTGTCCTTAGCCCATTCTCTTAATTGGGTGCAGAAAGTTACTCCAGAGGGGTAATCAACATCGCTGCTGAGCAGATCTGTACTGAGGTGTCGGGCCATGCTTGGCCAATATGCATCCCCTGCTTTAATAGCACAAATGCTCAGTAGATCACGCCATGCGGCTGAATAAGTCTTTTGAATTTGAACTATCCCTCGGTAGAAGGGCATAGGCTGTTTTTCTGGGTCAGGGAGTGATTTCATTAGAGCACTAGCTTGAGTGGGATTGAAAGCAACATATTTAGGAGGGGCCCGTTCTCCCCGACCCTTGTGGCCGAAGGGATCATCGATAGAACGATGAGTTGGGGCTCCCGCAGCAAGCTCCGATGAGACATGGGACACCCTGTCCATCTCGTCATCATCGAATTCTATGATATTGGCTCTTTTGCGCGGTGCAGGGCCCGCATGAGGTGAAAGGATCGGTGGTTGGGAATGAGCCCCAGATGCAGGGGTGGCTAGCGAGTCATAACCTGGGGACAGGTAGTCACCGGGGATTACCGGCATCAGGGCTGAACTGGGGGCCGCCATATTGGAGGCGGGGAAAGGAGTTGCTTCAGGATTAAGGGAAGAAACGGCGGCCATATTTGATATGGGCACTTCCGGGGCAGACTGAGCCGGACTGGGCATGACCGGAACTTGGGGAGTGGCTTGGGGAAAGGGAGGGTAACCAGGGTAGGGCAGGGCCATGGGATATGGGAAGGGGTAGGGCCGGGCAGGGGAGGGCAAAAGAGTAGGGTGGGCAGGTACGGTTAAGGAGGTAGGATATTGGACTGGGGCGGAGCTGGTTATGGGAGGAGTCAGGACGGGATTAGTGGGGATGGATGCAGAAAGAGGAGTAGCAGCAAGGGAAGGAGGGGTAGTTAGTTGGGCGGGTGCTGATGGAAGGGGATTAACCATGGAGAGGGATTGCAGGGAGGAGGTGGCAGATGAGATGTTAGGAATAGGCATAGAAGGGAGCGTGGGGATGGCTGAGGATGATGGGACCGTTAGAGAAGGGGAAGGGGTAAAGAAAGATCCGTCAGAATTCAGGACCGGGCAGACAGGGGAGGTGATGGGATGGGATTCGGGAGGATTGGGAGTGGGGAACATGGTCAGCTGGCTATCACTTATGGCTGACTGAACCTTGGGGATAGACATCCCCTGGGCGCCATTTTGGGGCGCTGGCTGAGGGTAAACCCCAGCAACACAATTTTTATGATACACAAACAATTTCACACCTTTGTGATTTATCTCTTCCTCAACCCAACCTTCTAACTGAATAGCCTTCGCTACTCTGTACCATGCTTCAGCAGTCTTTAATAAATCATTATCTGTAAGCTTGCCTTTCATTTCTGCTAGTAACTTGCGCCAACTTTCTGGTTGCAATCTTCCACATGTCGGTACAGCAATTTTACATACTTTTGCAATCTTCTCAACACCTTTAACCATCTCTTCACCCTCTCTGTTCTCTACTAAATCACATGCTAACCAGCCCTTGCTGGGCTTATCTAAATCCTGTCCCATAGTCCCTTTACCCCTATACCAGCGTCCTAGATATAGAGAGAGAGAAGGAAAATTGAACAGGAACGTCTACAATGCTCGACTGCCACCTGAGAATCGTGGGACTTTCTCAGGTGCGTCTTCCCAAAACGTAGACTAGTCACTGAATCCGCCTACCCAGGGTGGTAGACACGGATTGGAGCGAGGTGAGAAGTGTGTGACCAATCACTTCTCTTTTAAGAGGAATGGGAGTGGATAGTATAATAATATAGAAAGTGTAGGAAAGATGAAAGGCAAGGAAAAATCCTTAGAGACAGACACAGGAGTACATGAGACTCCTCATTAAACAAACAAGACAACAATACAGTTGAAATACAGTGCATGCATCACAGTTCAAATAAAACCAACAGTAATTCCTTTCCTTTACTCGTGTGCTTACTCCAAAGTCACCTCCCTCAATCCCGTAGTATCTCACTACCAACGGCCAAGGATAACAGCTAACACCGGTCCGAAATCCATATGCCTCCCTCGACAGAGCAGCCCACTAATAGTGTCTGCGCTACCCTCACCCCTGTAGTGCCCCTATAAAAACCCACTTTATAAGTCCCACTACTCCGTGGTGATGAAGACAGCAATGCCTGCCCGAATTCACACACCACAAAAATAAAAATTGGAATAGCTCCAGCTCAGCGCTCAAAGCTGGAGGGTACCACCACTCTGCAAGCAGAGTAACGTGCACAGAGAAGCTAGCAAGGCTATCAAAGTGACACAAGAAGGATCCCCAGGAAACTATGAGTCTACACAATCTCCACAGATCCAACACACCTCTTTTTCCCTACAGCCCCAGCCACGAGGCTCCTAAAAGAGTTAAACAGGAAAAGATGACCCCCAGGAACACATCCACAGGTCAACCCCCCTCTTTCCCTACAACCACAGCACCGTGGTTCCTAAAAGGGGTAAAACAGGCAACAGAAGACCCAGGCAAATCCCCTCAGGTCCACCCCCCTTTATCCCAAAAGGGGTAAAATACAAACAGATAGACAGATACACTGAAGACCCAGGCAAATCCCCTCAGGTCCACCCCCCTTTATCCCAAAAAGGGGAAAACAAGCAAGACAGAACCCCAGGCAAAACCCCTGCAGGTCCACCCCCCTTTATCTCAAAATGGGGAAACAGGCAAACAATTCAAACACAATTCAAACACACCCAGGCAACAGATAGACTAAAATGCAGGTAAACAAATGAGTAACGAGACACCGGGCAAGATATTACCTGTCTTTGATGTCCTCCCGGGAAGCAGTCACAGACACGTGGACGGGTCAATCAAAGGGGCCGGAACATACCGGTGGCTCTGCAGAAGTCTCTACCGTGTACCTGGAGGTGATCAATCTCCTTTCCTTCCCCCTGGATTCCTCCGTCCACCCTTGTCTTCCTTAGGACGGCTCACCGGCCGGACATAGCCCGATGCCCCACGTTGGGCGCCAAGTTGTTATGGTACTTTTTAGCAGTAAACCAAAATGTTTAAATGTCTATCTGTTCCTGTCCAAATCAATAAAATAAATTGCGTATATACGCTGAAGTAATTAAGTCTGACACACAAGGTTCAGGTTAAAATAACTTCGAGAAAATTTATTGGCAAGTGATTAAAAAGCGGACGCGCAGGTCCTTTTAAGAGACATTTTACGTCATCATTGATTATTAGAATATCAGCAAATAAACATCATTAATTGGATTAATTGTTAAGTGTCGGGATTAATGTCCACCTATCAATATTATTAATTGGCTTAAAAACTAAGTGGTTAGTCCCGTGTCCACCCACCAAGAGGTGGGGTTGTTCTGGACACGGGTGGGGGACAAGGGGTCTTGAGCGTCATTTTACACGGTCGGTGATCTCAGGCCTCGTGGCCAGGTGCAAGGTCTCTTATGAATAGAACATTTCATTACTACTGTGTTCTCATGGCCTTCAAACTATACTATGTTGCAAATCTAAGGAAAAGTCAGCAATTTCTGTGTTAATCATGTCTTTATAGAAAATACAGTCTTTGTTCTATTGTATTAGATGTGCTGGGAAATTCTGTCATGTAAGGTAGTTTTAAAATGAACAAGTTAGGTTATGAGGACAAAATGGAGTATTGAAGAAGTCAGGTTAGGAGGACAAAATGGAGGATTGTCACAGTATGAAGTTAAAATGGAGTTAGTGCAATAATTGAATACAAGTACAATAAGGTTTTTTAAATAATCCCACATCAATTCCACCACATTCCCCCCTTTGATGCCTCTTGATATTTCACAATTACTTGAGGCATCACTTAACCTTAGTTTGCATACACCGCAAGTTACCTTGAACCAGACCAGACTTATCTTATGATGTGAATCTTCAACACTCATCTTCCTGCATTGGTTCTCCCTGATCTAGAGCCTCATATTTATAAATTGCCATTATCTGTGCAGCAGCCTTCCTCTCTGCTATATTTTCTATCAGGCTTTGCACAGACCTAACTACTAAGGGTATAAGACACCGCAGGAGTAGACACAACATTAAAATCAGTAGGACTCCACCTACCACTGCCTTAAGCCCTCCAAACCCCTCATACCAGCTACCAAACCAACTACTTGGATTATACCCTTTCCATACCTAAGTAGGCACATGCGCTAGTTTAACCATATGGCTAGTAAGCTCAGCTATTGCTTGCCCTTCGTCATCTATTTGAAGACAGCAATTGCTCAGGTTAAACTTCCCACATACACCTCCCTCTACTGCCAAAAGGTAATCCAAGGCTAATCTATTCTGGTAGACTGCTGTCCTCATCCTGGTATTATGCTTCGCTAGAAGATTGAGCGCTTGTGATGTCTCGTTAGTAATGATCTCAACCACCGCCTGTAATCTTATAATACGGTTGAGCATATAAATAGGGGTTCTATAACCAAAGGTACCATCTTCTGCCCACGTGGCTGGCCCATAATAATCTATAATGCGCTGGGGAGGCCATTCATTATCTTCCCAGGCGCCTATCTCTATGGGTCCCCTTTTCTTCCTATGATTCACATCATACACTTTAACACCTAAAGTCTCACCTGTTTCAATAGGTAACAAGAAGAAGGATGGTTTGAGCATACCCAACACACATGCCCCTTCCCAGTCCTGTGGCAACTCCGAATAGGCTTTCTTACCACAGATCCAGTACAAATTTGCTGGGGCTCTCCAGGTAGATGTGATGGATAGGTCAAACCACACATCCTTTAAATTGGCGTATCTAGCAAACGGGTTAGATGGTTCTGAGACATTTGAAGCCGACCACCAAGTTGTATTCTTTGTATCATCATCATAAGCTTTTTGCCCTAGACAAGTTAATTCTCCTACAGAAGTATTATACATCATTCCTTTCCTTGCTATGCAAACATAACCTATGATGGAGGTCTTTAATCTCTACTCAGATTTACCTCTAACACTCATATGATAATCGGCTTGTGTAGATATTAATTGGTCAACTGCCTCAGAACCGGACATTACCTCCTTTGCTTCCCAAGGCCATTGGTCTCCCATGTTAGTACCTCCACACACATAGCAGTTGGTAACATTAAGACTACTGGCAATACTTTCGGCTAAATCAATGAACAGGTTTTTAGCATTATGGGGGATCTTATTATCTATACTCATCTCTTCATAAAAGGAATGGTATACTTGATGAGTTTGGGAGGATACCGTATCAGTCTCTATCCCTATAAACAATACTGTCCCAGGATCTAAACCCGTCCCATATATTTGAAACCCAAATAAATTACCATACTTGTCTAAGAACTTGTCGGGGTTATTTATAAGTATATGGACTGGGTTGCATTCCATAGACTTACAATATGGGCTGGTAGGCAACTTAGTCACTATCATGTCCTTGTCTACTGTCTGTCCCCAAGTTGCCCACCCCACACAAGACCAATATGGGCAAAAGTTATAATCTCTATTTGGGCATCTAGGACTCACATATTTATTTTTACTACTGGGACAAATATATTTATCATTAGACCCATACGTCCTCTCCCATCTAAGATCCCCACATACATTCCACGGCTTTCTACCACTTGATATCGCCTTACATGCATCAAATAGCAGAACACCCGAAGAATGTACGGATTCTAACACCGTCTTGTTAATTAGGGTCCCCTGAGGATCTCCATTCCTGAGAGTCAACCAAATTGTACGAGGTTGATACTCCGGACTGAAGCACTTAGGTTCTCCTACTCCTAAATGGCACACACTATATTCTATATTTAGGTATCTACATCTTGATACATCTCCTTTACACTCGTATTGTGAATGCCAAATTAGGGTTTGGGAAATATGGTTACCTGTTCTTGTAGTCTTAATGCATACCTCACAGCTAGGAGTGTCGGTACCTCTACCTTCCTGAATATAAAAATACACATCAATAAACATTATTATAAGCACTTCTTTCGCCGTCATCCTCAGTCTTCGTCCGTGCGAAGGCACCTCAGCTTCCAGGATGTAAGGGCTGCAGGGAATGGAGTTCTGCTCGTCTTCACAGGAGTCCCTTCGAGACTTTCCCTGGCTTATACACTATACGTCGGTGAGCGGACAGGCTTTATTATGGCCGTCTAAACACTCACTTCACCAAATCTCTGTAACAATAAAATTTGTAATCCACAAAGTTCCTCGTTACTCCGACTGAGTCGTGCGTTTTAACCGGATCTTGCAGGGATTCTCTGGATCTGCTGTAACTTGCCAAGAATCGACTGCTGCTGGTTTAACCCTGGAGTGATGTATCCACGGAGTCACTTCGGCTACTTTTATCGCTGTAGGGGTAGACAAAAGAACAACATAAGGACCTCTCCACTTGGGCCCTAACGGTACATTATTCCACTCTTTAATCCACACTTGATCTCCTGGGTGGTAACTATGAACTGGGGGATAAATATTCACAGGTAATCTATCTTGTACCCATTTCTGTACCTCCTCCATAGTCTTACCCAACTCTACAACCTGCTGCCGGGTAATTCCTTCTCCCAACTGACTCAAATCCCCCCTTAAGTTACCAAGTACGGGAGGTGGTCGCCCATACATGATTTCAAAAGGAGAGAGGCCCATCCTTCTGGTAGGGGTACTGCGGATTCGCAATAGAGCTATGGGTAAGAGAACGTTCCACTTAAGTTGGGTTTCCTGACACATTTTAGCCAACTGATTCTTAATAGTTCTATTCATTCTCTCTACCTTACCAGAACTCTGGGGTCTATATGCCGTATGAAGCCTCCACTTTATACCAAGCATATGAGTCAGTTGTTGTAGGCACTGATGAACAAAAGCTGGACCATTGTCCGATCCTATAGAGCAGGGTAGTCCATATCGGGGTATTATTTCTCGTAGCAGGAATCTCACAACTTCTCCTGCTTTCTCTGTACGAGTAGGACATGCTTCTACCCAGCCTGAATAGGTGCACACAATTACCAGCAGGTAACGATGACCACCCGATTTAGGCATCACTGTATAGTCAATTTGTAAATCGGACATGGGGAGTCCCCCCATAAACTGGACTCCTGGTGGCTTTACTGGTCCTTGCCTTGCATTATTTTTAGCACACGTTACACATCTTCGTATAATGGCCTGAGTCAAGTTGGACAATCTTGGTATGTAGAAATGTTTTCTGAGAGATTCTTCTGTGCTGTCTCTCCCAGAATGTGTCCCGTTGTGATAGTTTTGGACAATTTCTACCGCTAGTGATGTTGGAATGACTATTCTTCCATCTTCTAACTGATACCATTTGTTCTCCAAATACTTTCCAGGTTCAGTCTTTAACCACTCCTCTTCTTGAGCTGTATAAACTGGAGTCCATTGAGACAGTGGAGTTGGTATAAGAGCAGCTATATGCCCCACATATTCCTTTCTTCCCGATTCAGCGGCACGCTTAGCTGTACTGTCTGCCATCCGATTTCCCTTGGTTACATCACCATCTCCTCTCAGATGCGCTCGACAATGTATGATACCGACTTCTTTCGGCTCCCACACTGCTTCCAATAGTTGTAGGATTTCAGCTGCATACTTGATTTCTTTGCCTTCTGAATTCAATAGTCCTCTTTCTTTATACAAAGCTCCGTGGGCATGAGTGGTTAAAAACGCATACTTGGAGTCCGTGTAGATGTTCACTCTTAAACCTTCAGCCAATTGTAACGCTCGTGTCAGTGCTATCAATTCTGCCTTTTGTGCTGATGTTCCTTTCGCCAGTGGCCGAGCTTCTATCACCTTGTCAATTGTTGTTACTGCATATCCTGCATAGCGGATCCCTTCTTTCACATAACTACTGCCGTCGGTGTAATATTGAACATCGGGGTTCTGGATGGGAAAATCACGAAGGTCTGGTCTACTTGAAAATACTTCATCCATTACTTCCAAACAATCATGTTGACTTTCAGTAGGTTGTGGCAAAAGGGTAGCTGGATTTAAGGTGTTTACAGTCTCTAAATGCACTCTTGGGTTTTCACACAACATTGCTTGATACTTGGTCATACGGCTGTTACTAAACCAATGATTTCCTTTGTAATCCAACAACGTCTGTACTGCATGTGGGACTCGTACATAAAGTTCTTGACCCAGAGTGAGTTTATCGGCTTCAGCTACTAGCAGGGCGGCTGCAGCTACGGCTCTTAGACAAGGTGGAAGTCCGCTGGCCACTGCATCCAGTTGCTTAGACATGTAGGCAACAGGTCTTTGCCATGATCCCAAGTACTGTGTCAATACTCCCACAGCCATTCTTCTTTGCTCATGTACATACAGGTAGAATGGTCGTGTGTGATCATGTAGACCTAATGCTGGGGCACTCATCAAAGCCTTCTTCACATCTTCAAATGCCATTTGCTGTTCTTGAGTCCATAAGAAGGGGTCGTGCTCTGTACCTTTGATAGCTGCATACAGAGGTTTTGCCAGTATCGCGTAGCTGGGAATCCATATCCTACAGAAGCCTGCTGCCCCCAAGAATTCTCGCACTTGTCTTCTATTCTTGGGTATCGGTATTTGGCACACAGCTTCTTTTCTCTCTGGCCCCATAATTCTTTGACCTTCAGAGATATGGAATCCCAGATATTTGACAGTTGGCAAACACAACTGAGCCTTCTTTCTAGACACCTTGTATCCTGCCTTCCAGAGAATGTGTAGTAGATCGTGCGTTGCTTGCTGACATATTTCCTTTGTAACTGCTGCTATCAACAAGTCATCTACATATTGTAACAATACACACTCTCCTGGGATGGACTCGAAATCCAGTAGATCTTGACTTAGAGCTGAACCAAATAGGGTAGGTGAATTTTTAAACCCTTGGGGCAGTCTTGTCCAGGTCATTTGGCGTTTTGAGCCCGTTACAGCGTTTTCCCATTGGAAAGCGAAGATACATTGACTTTCTGCGGCAATTCGGAGGCAAAAGAAGGCATCTTTGAGATCTAATACTGTAAAGTAAGTAGCCCCGCCCGGAATTAAAGCAAGCAGGTTATATGGATTGGGTACAACTGGATGTATACTAACAACCGCATCATTGACTGCTCTCAAGTCCTGCACAGGTCGATACTCATCTGTACCGGGCTTTTGAACAGGCAGCAATGGGGTGTTCCAGGGGGAAGTACAGAATTTTAGGATACCATACCGTATGAACTTATCCAGATAAGATTGGATGTTCTTCTTAGCCTTTTGCGGGATGTGGTATTGTCTTAGGCTCACTGGATAAACCCCAAGTTTTAGTTCAATTTTAATAGGTGGAATATTGCGGGCCAGTCCTGGTGGGTTGTTCTCTGCCCAAACTCCTGGTATGTTGAATAAGGATTCATCACTCCTAGGGTTTTGGCTAGTCAACGCTGTATAAAGTCGCCACTCTTCTTCCTTTGGTACGGATAATGTCATAATACCTGAAGGTCCATTAAACTTTAAGGATGTTGTTCCATTTGGTAGGAACGTAATCTGCGCTTGTAATTTAGATAGCATATCACGTCCCAGCAATTGGACTGGACATTCAGGCATATAAAGGAATTGATGTTTTACTACATGGCCTCCCAATGTACAGAGTCGACTTTTAAGAACCGGTTTTTCAGCACTTCTTCCAGTTGCTCCTATCACAGTAATAGTCCTTCCAGATGGAGGAGCAACTAGGTTAGTCACCACTGAATGTTCAGCACCAGTGTCGATCATGAACGCACTCCTTTTTCCCCCTATTGATACATCGACCATAGGCTCCGCTCGACCAAGGGGGATGGAGCCCGGTCGGTATCAATAGTCCTCCATGACCGTGTCAGCCAATCCTACAAAGTCCCTACCTTCTCTATCGCGGGACCTTTGCGCTGCTGGAAAATACCTATCTTCCCTAACACTTCCTCTGTTCCCATTGCTCCCTCTACTACCATTACTCCCTCCGGGACCTCCTCTACCTCTCGCTCTGCCTCTAAAGTTTCCATAACCTGTCCTAGGTCTGTCTCTCTCATACTGTTCTCTTCGCGGACACTCATTTCTCCAATGCCCTTCTTCCCTACAGTATGCGCACTGATTTCTACTTAAAGGTTCCTCATTCCACTTACTATCGCCTCTATCTGGGCCCCGTCTATCTACGCCTGCGATCGCTACCGCTAGCATATCTGCCTTTCTACGCATCTTGCGCTCTTCCTCTTTCTTACTTTCTGTTTCCCTGTTCATATATACTTTATTCGCTACCTCCATTAGTTGGGTGATTGACATACCTGCAAACCCTTCTAACTTCTGTAGCTTGCGCTTAATATCTCCGTAAGCTTGGCTGACAAAGGCGGAGTTCACCATTCGGGAATTATCTGCGTCTTCCGGATTAAAGGGGGTATACAAGCGGTATGCCTCCAATAATCGGTCATAAAAGACACTGGGCGCTTCATCACTTTTCTGAATCACCTCAACTGTCTTCGACATATTAATGGCTTTCTTTCCTCCGGCTTTCATGCCAGCAATTATAGCGTCTCTATAGGCTCTGAGTTGAACCATATCAGCACCATTTACATTCCAGTCGGGATCGGTGTTAGGATAATGTGTTGCGGCCCATGCTGCTGGATTGGCTTGATTCAAAGCACGGGCTCTATCCTCTAGCGCTTTAATGGCCGCTTGGTTAATCCTTGTCCTTTCCTCATTGTTAAACAAAGTCATTAATAACTGCTGGCAATCAGCCCATGTCGGGTTATGTGTCTGAACTATTGAGGTGAACAGATCGGTCATAGCTTGTGGTTTCTCAGTATACGAGGAATTGTGGGTCTTCCAATTTAAGAGATCGGTAGTCGTGAACGGGACATATACGAAGACTGGGTCAGCATGTGCCATTTGACCTGCGGCATCGATATAGGCTGACCCGGGATTCAGACGAAGAGGCATCTGATAATGTTTTAATTGTTGGGTACCGGTCAGTTGTCGGGTTAGTATGGGACTACGTGGAGGGGCGTCAGTTAGAGGTTCTGGTCGGGGGGTAATAAAGCATGAGGATGTGGGAGCTTGGTTTTGGGAAAAGGTAGTAAATAAAACACTTCGAGCCGAGCTAGAAGAAGCTTGACCGGAAGTCTGAAGTGGCGCCAAATCAGGATATTCAGATCTAATGGGGGTTGGCTCTGGTTCCGGAAGGGGAGATTTAGTACGAGAGGGGGTGGATTCTGTACTGGAGGAGGAAGCGGAAGTGGATGAGGGCAGTGAGGGGAGGGGTGCAGGACTTCCTGCATTTGCGACACTTCCTCTTAAAGGAAAGTAAGGGGGCGGCAAAGGGATCTCGGACTCAGGGGGCGTGTCCAAAATGGACCTAACACCAGTCCTAGTGGACAAACAAGTCCTATCCACCATGAGGCGACATTGCTCCTCGTG
Source organism: Pelobates fuscus (assembly GCF_036172605.1). NCBI lineage: Eukaryota > Metazoa > Chordata > Amphibia > Anura > Pelobatidae > Pelobates > Pelobates fuscus. Next base: position 421,058,059 of record NC_086317.1, read on the forward strand.
GCATGTCTGAATCCATTTTGGCGAGTCATTTACGGCCTGTCTCCAACAATCAATATAAGGAAACTGGCCGTAAAGTTCAGGCCTACCTGATACAGCCACGTGTAAGCGCTGTACCAGAGTTGGATCCAAACTGCCACGTGGCGGCCATGCCGCAACCAAAGTAGGCCACTCCCTAGTACACAAAGTGACCAAACGTACAGGAGACATTTTAACCCCAAAATCACAAGTTTTTAATCCCTTTTTAAAATTCTTCACCATACAACCTAAGGGATCCGGAATCGTTGACTCTGACGCGCCCATACTTATCAATGGAACGTCGTTGACAACGAATACTATACACACGTACTTTTCAACAGTCACACCCGTTTCCTCTGGCAACAGCACCACGTGGTACGGTTACGTGAAACGTACACAATAACACAATAAACACTCAGGGAATTCCCGTACACGCACAGCTGTTACACCAGTCACTATATAATCAATATTATGCCCTTTGGCGAAACTATACAGTCACCCACGCTATAATTCTCTATATATGAATTACCCGTCTATAACACACCCCAGTAACATCGTCTTTTACAAATAGCGGTTACAGTACGGTTAGCATAGGTCAAAGCACAATTTAAGGTCACAATACAATTATTAGTGGTTATGGTGTTAAACATGCAATGGATGACAGTGATTAGTACTTATATACAGTGTCAGTAAATATACAGGGTTATGGTACCGTGCACTATAATACAGCAACACACTATTAACACTCTCGCTAGACGGCTGAGCTTGCGCTATCTAACAAGATATACACTTTACTAAAACAATCTTTAACACATTTCCCAACTAAACTATTGGCCAGTACCTTGAATGGACTACCTAAAACTATCTACATCCGTTTTGGTTAGCCACACTGCCCAAGCACCACATATAGCGAGCTAGAGGACCGAATTTACACAGACGCCTCTTAGTCGATAACTATCAAAAATCTAGTGGGTTCCAAATTTACACGCCTTCCCACTTAGCCAAGATAGGTTGAGAGCTAGCGAACCGAATTTACACAGACGCCGCTTAGTCTCCCGGTCCCTCCGACCTAGCGAACAAAATATACACCCTAGAACGCTAGTCTAGACAAGACACCGGTGTCCGGCTAGGGCTATTTACACCAGAACCCCGCCTGACTAACAAAATCAAACGGTCTGACTAAAGAGCGTTCGATCGAGCGGTGCGCCTTCGCTCCTTCCCTCCGACAGAGGGGGCAGATTCCATACACAATTCAAACCCCTTATGGGCCTACCGCACAATCGGTATACCCCTAGTGGGTCTGCCGTCTAAAACAGCAGTTGTCTTACCTCCTCGTTCCTGAACCTGAGTTCACACTCATCGACGGGGACACCCCAGCACTTCTTACGTAGAGGCCGATGATCTCCTGGACAACAGACCAGTGGCGCCGAGATGAAGGGAGGTCCACGCAGAAGTTCAGGGGTGCAGCCGTAGAGAACGTGGGCAAAGATAGACCGTCTCACGCCTCTGCCTCTCAGCTACCGTTGAACGATGAGTTTCCCGGCCAATGCACCAAATGATACCGGAGAAACTGACGGAAGCGAAGCACAGAGAGATGGACACAGGTTTCTTCAGGAAGGAAGAGATTCTTTATTGGATCACCGATCGGGACTCAGAGGGACTAACATCACCAAAAATACAGCAAGTTCTGAGCCCCGGACAATAGTGCAGGCTCCTTATATAGGCACATAACTCCTCCCATATTAAGCTCCACCCGCACATTCTCTTAACCAATCAACACAAATAAGAATTAACTTCCTGCTTGACCGCATGGCTTGTCCAGCACAATGGAGGAGGGGAATACTATATCCTGTATTCTTGCACATGCTCCGTACACTACTGATCGTATCTTGCCTCGTGCAACCAACTGATCGATACGTCAGCATATGCACGTACACATGCCACGTGGTAATCTCGGCCTACTAAATTTATTTTTACCGAGATTCCACCACAGCCCGAGCTGGGCACATACTAACTAATATGGTCAAAAAGTAGATGCCCAGATAATGTAGTCAGTGGCCGAACTAAAGTAGAGAGGGATCTGGTGCAAGACATTTTTTTTTTTGCCCCCCCCATCTAGCGTAAGCATGGCCAAAAGGTAGTTCCTCAACTGTCGTGCCACTCCGACGATGCCATGCTAGCTGGGGATCTACCATTTTCCTATCCTTGCAGGGTTGTATTTGTGAGCAGTGTTTGTGCATTTTAATATAAGCATGTTTTTATATGGAGCATGAGTGTGGGAATGTAGGTGTGTATTTGTATGTACACCTGTTACCATTAGAATGCAGTGCTGTGTTTGAATGTAATGCTGGCATTCAAATGTAGGTGTGCATTGTGTGTACGGTTGGTGTTTGAATGACAGTTTTTTTTGGTTTGTTTGTGTGTAGTGTTGGCATTTGAAGGCAGTTAAACATTTGTGTGTAGTGTTGGTGTTTAAATGCTCGGGTTGTGTTTGTGTGCAGTATTTGCATGCAGGGGTCTGTTTGTACACTGCGTCAGAATTTGAATGCTAGTGTCCAATTGCAGGAGTGTGCAGTATTTGCATGCAGGGGTCTGTTTGTACACTGCGTCAGAATTTGAATGCTAGTGTCCAATTGCAGGAGTGTGTTTAATTCCACGGGTGTATTTGTGTATGGTGCTGGCATTTGAATGAAGGTATTTGTTTATAGTTTTGGCGTTTTGCTGGGGATGTATGGACATATACACGTACTCTTCCACAAACCTACATACTAACAATGATACATATACACACTGACACACACAGATATACACAGATGATGTAGAATTATTTAAAAATCTTTATTGCACCTGTATTGAATTATTGTACTAACTCCATTTTAATCTCACATAACCTCACATTATGACAGACCCTCCATTTTGTCTACATTACATGACAGAATTTCCTAACAGCATTTAGTATAATGAATAGAGACTGTATTTTCTAAAAAGACATAGCTGACTCCGGAATTATTGAATCTCCTGTAACATGCAACAAAGTATAACCAAGGCCAGAGCCAAGGCCATGAGAACACTGTACTAATGAAATGTTCTATTCATAAAAAGAACCTTGCACCTGACCACGAGTCTGACATCACTAACTGCCCAAAATGACGCTCAAGCCCCCCTTCCCACCGAGTAAGCCTCATGCTGGGAGAGATGGCGCTTGAGCCATCTGTCCACACCCGTGTCCAGAACAATACCACCTCCCGGTGGGAGGACACCTAGCTAGTCACTCAAATCCCTGAGCCAATTAATAATATTGATGGGTGGACACTGATATAGCCACTTAACATTTAATCCAATTAATGATGTTTATTTGTTATTATCTGATATTCAATGATGATGTCATTTTGCCTTTAAAAGGGTCTGCATACCCGTTTTCTAACCAGATGCCATTAAATTTTCTGAAGTGCTTTTAACCTGAACTGCATGTGTCAGTGTGAACTTACTTCTGCGTATACGCAATTTAATCATCTCAGATTTGGACAGGAACAGATAGACATTTAAACATCTTTGTTTATTTCTAAATTAATCTACATCACAGATATACACACATTCTGGCACACATACACACTAACACACGCAGATACATACATATTCTAACGCAGATGCACCAGTCCTGTTACTTCTGGGTTTGGTTAGCTCAGTGGAGATAAACTCAAGAGGCAGCAATTGCCCAGGGCACCTGCCTTGCAAAGACTTCTCATTGAGCTGCATTGGGAAGTCTATGACTGGACAGCCACAGAAAGTCTGGGCGAGGTTAGAAGAAGCTTGGCTTGGAAAGGCAGCAGACAAGAGAACTGCAGGTTTTGCAAGCTGCATGGATGCTGCTCATCAATAGACGTGGAGACACAGCATCTGGTGTCAGAAACATTATGACGGTGGCCAAAGGACATAAACATGGTGTGAGGCCAATTGAATAATGTTGGAACACCACGTGATCGCCGGAAGGAGAGGACAGTTATTGTGACACATAGATACTCATACACACTAACACATACAGAGATACATATACATTCTGACACAGATATATATTCACACTGACAAATATGATACACTCATTCTAGCAAATCTACACAAGTAATAATTTGCATATTTAAGTCACTCCCATGCTTCCATATCTTTTGGTGCAGAGGCTGGCTTCCTTGGGGTCCTGTCATGGGATCTGGAAGAAAATTGGGCAGCCTAGATGAGCCGTATCATTCTTATCTGTCGTCACATTCTATGTTTCTAAGAGAAGTCTTCTTGTGGTTCATCCCTTTGTACTAAATAATTTAATTATATATATTTTCACCTTCCTTCATTATATTTGCACTTTGAAATTGTGATTGTCACATTGTATATAAATATTTATGCTCATGCTTCTATCCTCTTACTATCTCTGGTTCTTCCACTGTTTCTTTGAGTGGTGTTCTGTAAGCAGGTAAGAATTGAAATATATTATTATAAGAAAAGATCAACTGAAAGTGTGTGGAAAGTAATGTGGTATAAAAAGTACTGGGTGCTCTTTAAGGAAAAAAAATCAGTTCCCACACCAGATATGTATAAAATAGATATAATAATGAACCCAAGGCACACCAAGGTTTGCACATAAAAACATTTATTCCTGCATTGAAGAAATACATCAAGTAACTTTGACAGAAAAAAATGCAATAGAATAGTGCATACCAAATCAATAGTACCAGTACCACAATAGCAATAAAGTGTTAATTACATACACCCATAAAAAAGGTATACTGACCAAGAGCAGGAGAAATAAAAATATATTATTCCATAGTCCACCAATTAAGGTAAATAAAACAATAGAGTCAAACAGTAAATACATAAAGTCATATAGAAATAATATGCATATGGGGCTTCATATGTAACAAAATAAAAAAATATATAAAAAAGTATACTAAATAAATAATCGAAAAATAAGACAAATGAAGAAAAGTCAAAAAAAATTACTCACGGGACCCATGAATCTGGTATCCCACACCCTTCTTTTATTATTATGGTTATCATTATTTTTTATTATTAATCTGTCATATATTTTTATTTTTTTGTTTGTATACTTTCTTTCTTTCATCCCTTTGTCTTGTCTTCATTTGTCTTATTTTTTAATTATTAATTTAGTATACTTTTTTATATTTTCTTTTTTTCTTTTTATTTTGTTACATATGGGGCCCCATATGCATATTATATACTGGCCAACAGATAGTATATACAATTAGTCATTATGCATTAGTACCAATTTCCTTTGATTCGTATCAAGTTTGGCCACTACGTTTTCCTGTAGTTGCACTGTGATGCCGGAACACGTGATCACGTGCATGTAATGACATCATTTGACGCATGTTCGTAATTACGTCACTGACACCCGGAAATATCCTCCGGCATTATACAGAAGATCCTATACATCATTACATTAATGGAAAGTACCTCCCCATATCCAGCTGACCACACTTAGGTTTATTTGTTTGAGTTAACAGGGTATGTAAGTGGGGTCACAGATCAGTCAGTGAGAGGTCTCCCAGAGGAAGGCTTAAGAGCCGAATCGTCTGGGTTTTCATTGCTCCTGCTCTTGGATGAATGTAATTAACACTTTATTGCTATTGTGGTACTGGTACTATTGATTTGGTATGCACTATTCTATGCACTTTTTTCTGTCAAAGTTACTTGATGTATTTATTCAATGCATGAATAAATGTTTTTTATGTGCAAACCTTGGTGTGCCTTGGGTTCATTATTGCATCAGCTGGTAGGAATTGACCTGACTTCCCCTACTCCCAGCACTGCCGATTTGACAGGGGCCCAGTCGCTCTGTTAAAGGGCCGCATTTGTAATAAAATTCCCTAGCAGGATTTTCTGGGATAGAAGGCCATCAAAGGTATACTTTCACAGTCAGGCACTGTCACATGGTGTTGTGGTGTTGGCAATGTTGAGAGGACTCTTAAAAAGTGCTGCACAATCATATGTTTAAAAGCGCTTTTGCTGCCCTTGCTATGAAATCTAGCACAGCACCCCTTATTAGTGATACAAGACCATTTTATTAGATGGCCACATCTGTGCTGCAACCTGCAATACTGCAGCACACCAATGAGGCCCACTCCTGATCTCGCAGCCACATGCATTAGTAGTCTGCTTGGGAGAACGATGCACAAAATTGAATTAACCTTTGATGGACATGTAACAGCTGTAGCATGGCTGCAATCTGTTTATTCAGCAAATCCACTCCTCCAATGTGATGGGTCAAACCACATATTCCACGTTGGACATGTGTTTATGGGATATAATATGGCAGACTAGAATGAGAGGTGTTTGATGGTGGAGCATTTTCCTGGTTTGGGATGGGTCTACTATTTCGTGAACCATAAAAATATTTATTTCCTATTATTTTCATTTGTTTTTACATAATTTGAATGCAGCATTTATATAGTTGTAATTCAGCAAAGACTGGTAAGCAGCAAGCTTGCTACCTCCAATTTAGACTGAATTAAATGAGTACACACTATTGAAGGCGAAAGTCAATGTTGGCAATTCAATAACACATCCAATTGATTAACTGGTTAGTTTCTTTGATTGCAAATTTGTCTCCTGTCCTAGCCTGATGCAAGGTGGAAGTGGGGCATCACAGTAAACAAACACAGGTTCAGAACAGTAAACACTGTTATTTAACTCTTATTTATTTATTCATCTCTAAAAATGAAGCATTGATGCCCTTCTCTGACAAACGCATTACACGGAGCATCACTCAAATATCTTCATGGACTTTGAATGTACAGATGGAGGTGACTGGGACCCGATAAGTTTTTAGAGTTGGATATCAGAGCTTCTAGACTTCCAGCAAAGCATGGATCTGTTCTTTAGCAAGTGTCATTTGAATCTGTTAATCTATGAAAATAATTTGACCAAAGTAGTTAATACATTAACCTTTGGGGAAGGAAGTCTATTTTTGGGTGGTAGGAAAGGACAATTGGGGGGAGGGGAGGTGGGTGATTGGTTGAAACATATGGGGCTAGACAAGTATGGATGAGAAATCTTAATCTGGAGAGACATAATGTGTGGGGAAAATGGGGTGAGAAATGATATTTAGGAAAAAGGAGAGATACCACTGGGGAGTGAGGGGAAATCATGGGTAAAATACACAAAAGAGGCTCGGGATGGATGGGACAACAATGAGAGGAGTAGCTAAATGACATGTGAGGTAAGTAACAAGGTAAATGAAAGAATGTTGAAGAGAGACATACATGGGGAGCTACACATGTGGGGGTAATTGAAGGAGGATAGGGGACATGTGAAGATATGGGTAGATAGAACTTTGAGAAATAGCAAGATTAAGAAGTCAAAAAAAACAAACAGATTAATATCTACAATACTAAACTGCATACCTACATTCACACACACTCTATTTTATCCCCACATTAACAGACACTGACATTGTATACAAATACACATACTCTGCATAACAATTCCACAACACTGACACTGTTCAGAAATACTTACCTGCATTCATACAAACTGTCATTTTGTACAAATGCATTCCCACATTCAAAGTCTGCAAAACATAAAATAACTCTGCATACATAATACAGATCTGCATTCACCACACACTTCTGATGCTCATAAGTAGATCCATGCATTGGCACTTATATTTACTACTCATAAGTACAACTCTGCATTAACACACTTACACATAACCTGTTTAACATAATAAGCCTTTGTGTTTACGCACACTGACACTAGAAAAATATACTTTTGCATTGACACACACAGATGCAACACAGAAATAGAAAAGTTCAGTACATTCACAAACTCTGACACATACACTTGCAATACACTCAAATGCATCCTTGCATTAAGACATAGTGACACTACACACAATTAAAAAAACGTATTGGGGGCACCCCAGAAAATGAATTTTTGAGCTGTGGTCCAGCCAAAATTTATACAGAATACAGATTAAGACAGTGGCGGCTCTAGACTTTATGAGGCCTTAGGCGAAACTTAAACATGAGGCCCCCACTAACACCCAAAGTAAAAAAAATAAAATAATAGGGGTTGCATTGTGTGCATAAGGTGCTGTAGTTGTATTGAAGGACAAGCTTGCAGCGCTGGATACAGAGAGCTAGTCTCTGTATTCATTGTTCAGACGCTTGCAGTGTCGCGGCTCCCTGTGCCGTGGCATTGTGATCTCTCTGACTGTAGTTATAGCATAATATGCAAATGAACTTAATTTGCAATAAACAAATTTAATTAGCAAGTATGCCAATCGTTAATACACAACTGAGGGGTATGGTTACATAGCCTTGCATTCGTGTATACATCAGTGCCAGTGTGTGTATTTCTGAGTGTATCTGGCTTTGTCTACCTGTGTGTGACAGGGTTTGCATTGATTGTTGCACAGTTGGAGGACAGGATTGTAAGGGTTTATGTGGTAGGGTGAGTGTGGCAGGGTGAAGGGGGTGAGTGGGACAGACTGATAAAGGACGAGTATGACAGGGTTGGGGGGTGAGTGTGACAGTGCAAGAGAAGGTGAGTCTGACAGGATTGGGGGGGTTAATGTTATAGGGTAAGTGTGTCAAATCAAGGGCAGGTGAGTTTGGTATAGTTGGAATGGATGAGAGTGACAGGATTAGGAGGGGTTATGTAAGTTTGGCTGGGTGTAGGGGGTGACAGTGTGTGGGGACTGAAAGTGTTTGTGAATGGTAATAGTGTATGTGTAGGGGTTGACAATGTGTGTAGGGGGTGTCAGTGCATGTGGTAATGTCATGATAGGGTATGGATGGGGAATGACAAGGTGTGCGGAGGAAGGCTGTGACAACGCGTGTGTGTGTGTGCTGGGGGCTGTGTCAAGGGGTGTGTGTGTGTGGGAAGGCTGTGATAGGGTGGGTGTCGGGTGACAGGGTGTGGTGGGGCTGTGACATAGCAGTGGGAGCTGTGAGAGGGTGGGGGCTGTGAGAGGGCAGTGGTGGTAGGAGTGGTGTTACAGGGCAGGTGGTGGTAGGGGGGCTTTGACAGGGAAGTTGGCTGTGAAAGGGTAGGAGATGGCAGACTGTGACAGGGTAGGGGTGGTTGGGCGGCTGTGACAGGGTTGGGGTGGTAGGGGGGCTGGGGCAAAGGGCGATGGGGGCTGGAGCAGGTGGTGGTAGGAGGGCAGTGACATGGTAGGGGTTGGTAGGGGGCAGAGGTTGGTAAGGTGGCTGTGGCAGGGGGTCTGTGACATGACAGGGGTGGTAGGAGGGCAGAGGGTGACTGGGGTAGAGGGTGGTAGGAGGGCAGAGACAGTGTAGGGGGGCAGAAGGTGGCTAGGGTGGTAGGGGTCCTGTGACAGAGCAGGGGGTGGTAGGAGGGCAGTGACAGAGTAGGGGATGGTAGGGGGCAGAGGGTGGTAAGGTGGCTGTGGCAAGGGGTGGTTGGGGCAGAGGGCGGTAAGGTGGCTGTGGCAGGGAGTGGTAGGGGGCAGAGGGTGGTAGGAGGGCAGTGGGTGGTATGGTGGCAGAGGGTGGTAAGGTGGATTGGGCAGGTGGTGGTAGGAGGGCAGTGATAGGGTAGGTGGGCAGAGGGTGGTAAAGTGGCTGTGGCAAGGGGTGGTAAGGTGGCAGAGGATGGTAAGGTGGCTGGGGCAGGGAGTGGTAGGGGGCAGAGGGTGGTAGGAGGGCAGTGATAGGGTAGGTGGGCAGAGGGTGGTAAGGTGGCAGAGGGTGGTATGGTGGCTGTGGCAGGGGGTGGTAGGGGCAGAGGGTGGTAAGGGGGCAGAGGGTGGTAAGGTGGCTGTGGCAAGGGGTGGTAAGGGGCAGAGGGTGGTAAGGTGGCTGTGGCAGGGGGTGGTAGGGGGCAGAGGGTGGTAAGGTGGCTGTGGCAGGGACAGAGGGTGGTAAGGTGGCTGTGGCAAGGGGTGGTAGGGGCAGAGGGTGGTAAGGTGGCAGAAGGGCAGTAATAGGGTAGGTGGGCAGAGGGTGGTAAGGTGGCTGTGGCAAGGGATGGTAAGGTGGCAGAGGGTGGTAAGGTGGTAGGGGGCAGAGGGTGGTAATGGCAGAGGGTGGTAGGGGCAGAGGGTTGTAAGGGGGCAGAGGGTGGTAATGGCAGAGGGTGGTAAGGGGCATAGGGTGGTAAGGTGGCTGTGGCAAGGGGTGGTAGGGGGCAGAGGGTGGTAAGGTGGCTGTGGCAGGGGCAGAGGGTGGTAAGGTGGTAGGGGGCAGAGGTTGGTAATGGCAGAGGGTGGTAGGGGCAGAGGGTTGTAAGGGGGCAGAGGGTGGTAAGGGGGCAGAGGGTGGTAATGGCAGAGGGTGGTAAGGGGGCAGAGGGTGGTAAGGTGGCTGTGGCAAGGGGTGGTAGGGGGCAGAGGGTGGTAAGGTGGCTGTGGCAGGGGGCAGAGGGTGGTAAGGTGGTAGGGGGCAGAGGTTGGTAATGGCAGAGGGTGGTAGGGGCAGAGGGTTGTAAGGGGGCAGAGGGTGGTAAGGGGCAGAGGGTGGTAATGGCAGAGGGTGGTAAGGGGGCAGAGGGTGGTAAGGTGGCTGTGGCAAGGGGTGGTAGGGGGCAGAGGGTGGTAAGGTGGCTGTGGCAGGGGACAGAGGGTGGTAGGAGGGCAGTGATAGGGTAGGTGGGCAGATGGTGGTAAGGTGGCTGTGGCAAGGGATGGTAAGGTGGCAGAGGGTGGTAAGGTGGCTGTGCAGGGGTCACAAATACCTTGATAATAAATGTATTCCCTGGTGGTCCGGTGGGTACGCTGTATCCCGATTCCCTGGTGGTCTGGTGGGCTCCCTTCATGGTCTGCAGCTCCGCCAGGTGCAGAGCTGCAGACCACGTGGTTAGTCTAGTCTCGCGATCGCAGCCAATCAGAGCGTTGCCGTGGTAACCCGCGGCAACGCTCTGACTGGCTAAGATCGCGAGACCCCCTCAGTCTGCAGCGCTGCACTCGGCGGAGCTGCAGACAGGCTGGCTCTCTCCCGGGCAGGCATAGGAGGGGCCTCGCACCCGGCGGCATTAAGGGCAAGCCGCCGGTCCCCCTCCTGTGTTGGGTCCTCGGTCCCTGACCGAGGATCCGACATGTCACTGCCCTATGGTGATTTAGACGGCCGCGAGGCCCCCATCAGTGCGAGGCCTTAGGCGGCCGCCTAAATTGCCTAATTAGAGAGCCGCCTCTGGATTAAGATACAGCACACACAATAAAGCAAATTTTACATTTGAAAGGCTACTTACAATCACCTATTTTAGCAAACATGGTCATATGGTGTAACTGAATCCCCATATTTTTTTGCTAAGATATATGATTTTAATTAGCACTGTAAAATTTTAAACTTTGTTTTTTTGTGTGTGTGCTTTAAAGCGGCACTGTCATGCTGAACTTACATTTCTCCTATTGTTTCCTCTTCTCTTCTTCTCTCAGACTCTGTTCTTCTTTTCTTCCTATCTGATCTAGTTTTCTTTAAAACATAAGACAAAGTAGGAACTACTTTGTCTTATGTATTTTTCCTACGTATGACTTTCTTTGACCAAAGAAGGAGCTTAAGTCCACTCCATTTTCTGTGGTCAAAGAAATTTCCCCACAGTACTCACCTCTCCTCCGTGTTCTCGCATTGCTTCATTCACCATTCGAACGTCCTGTCATTTAGATTAGGCTGCCAGCAAATTCACCAAATTTCGTCCTAACAGAATGAGTACTGTTTGTCCATTCATGTTAAGATTAAATTTGTGCGAATTAATGAAATTCCGATCTGATTCGTGCCGTGGCTGCACCTTGCAGCCGCTTAGTAGATAATCCCCTAATTCCCAAAGTATTAGGGAGCTACAGTCAGGTCCATAAATATTGGGACATCGACACAATTCTAATCTTTTTGGCTCTATACACCACCACAATGGATTTGAAATGAAATGAACAAGATTTGCTTTAACTGCAGACTTTCAGCTTTAATTTGAGGGTGTTTACATCCAAATCACGGGAACGGCGTAGGAATTACAACAGTTTGTATATGTTAGGGAGGCTACATTCCAGACCAGACTGGACGGCCTGGAAACGGAATGCAAACATGTGGGTCACCGGGTCCAAGACTTAGAGGACGACATCGATCTAACACACACTCAAATGCAAGTGCTGCATGCAAAGGTAGAGTCACAAGATACCTAGCTCACTTACAGAGATCCCTGGATGATGTGGATAACAGGGGTCAGAGAAATAATATTAGGGTCAGGGGCCTACCAGACATAGGAGGGGAAGACCTGCATGGCACCCTAATGGAACTCTTCAACCTGATTCAGGGGAAGGCCGCAGACATACCAATTTTATTTGATAGAGCACATCGCTCACTCAAACCTAAAAATGCTGCAGACTCCAACAGAGACAATATATGCAAAGTACACTACTTCCACGAAAAAGATGAGATTATACGTGCACTCCGCACTACAACAACACCATTACTATATCACGGTCACGAGATCCAGATTTTCCCAGACTTATCGTGGCTCACACTCCATGCCAGGAGGTCTTTGAAACCCATCACAGACCAACTGAGAACACGTAATATTAAATACTGCTGGGGAATCCCCTTTGCCCTCATAGTGGCACACAAAGGCACCACCCACGTCCTCGCTACACACCATGATGTACTCCCGTTCATCAGAGCCCCTCCCCCCCCCTCCCCAATACCTTAACCCCAAATCACGAACCTAACATTAACCCCCACACCGGGGGGAAATCTAAATCTAAAAATCTATGAATATTGTAGATAGGCTATCCTTCACAAAAAGCCACCACAACTGAATTAGTCCAGAACGCTCAAACTTCCATAAGGAGCTAAAAGCATCATACCACGTTACCTCTAATTACCCTTACACAACGTTCACCGATTCGACCCTGGTAGCCCACCCATATGAATCTGAGAACTAAACCCATTTATCCACCGACCCTTGAGACAAAGTGGAAAATATGACCTCCACTTATACAACCATCCCTGGTACACGAACACTCGTGTACCATTAGATCCAGTAGACGTATGCAGAATATGTATATGTTCAAGCCATAGCAGACCACCTAACCCTATTAGAGGTGTCAGAGTAAAGTGATCCCTGTAGAACAAGGTTAAACTCTGGGATCGACACCAGCACAGACACCTCTAGACGTGACAACTACTAGGTACCACTAAAAGCATTCACGTCAACACTACTATATAGTAAATAGTACAATTTTGTTTTCTTTTTTTTTCTTTCCTCATATTGTTGATTCTGTGACTTTATTGTATTCTTATTATTTTGGTGCTCAGCTCTATACAAACCACAACCTGGAGAGGCAACTTGTCCCAGGACAGGAAAGGTGGCTCATCACTGGCACACATAGCCCCACCTGGCCTCTGACCATGGCGACTATCAAGGTAGTTACGTTATACACCAGCGGACTCAACACACCAGAGAAAAGGCATTACAGGAAGCACATCACCATATGGCAGGGGTGGTTTTCCTCCAGGAGACCCACTTCCGCAAGGACTCAGCACCGACCCTCAGAGATAAACGGTATCCAATGGGATATTTTAGTAATTACACAAAATCGAGGGGGGTGGCTATCCTACTGGGGCCAACAGTCCCATTTACCTACCAAGCCCACAAAGCGGATGACAATGGCAGGTACCTGTTCGTGAAGGGACTAATTGGCAATACACTAGTGACATTAGTAAATCTATACCTCCCTAACAGACAACAGGGACGATCACTGAGCAAAATACTAAACATCTTAGAAACCTTTACATAGGGCCTTATGCTCATGGGAGGAGACTTCAATGTGTCGCTGGATGGCACCCTAGATTCCACTTCAACCTCACACACCTACCAACTACCCACAGGCAAACGTTTGCACACCCTCCTAGACAATGCACAACTATTTGACTGTTGGCAGACAATGCACCCGGCGACGAGAGACTACTCATTTTACTCCACCGCGACGGGCTCCTACACAAGGATAGACATGTTTTTCCTACCCCACCGTTTTCTTAATCGCGTAACCCAATGCTCATATGGCCCTACACCTGGTCAGATCACGCACCCCTGTCTCTTGCCATTCAAATTCCCTCCCTCCACTCCATGAAAACCCAATGGAAATTAAATGACACACTCCTAAATGATAAAGACATACTGACAAAAATTACGAACACCTTAGACCAATACTTCACACTGCCCCTGCCTCATCCCATCCTATGATCTGGGAGGCGCACAAAAGCATTGTTAGGGGCAAAATTATACAACTGGCATCGGCCCACAAATGTAAAAGGGAGGAAAAAACAAGATTACTCATATCTGAAATTAGGCCCTATAAGACAGACACAAGGGTAGTCTGGACTTGTCCACATATAAAATACTCACGACCAAGAGATTGGAACTGGCCATCCTAAACGGAACTCAAATTAAGAGGAAAATACTCCTCACTCAAAGTCTATATAACGCACAAGGTGGAAAATGCGGCCGACTCCTAGCACAGGCTTTAAAAAAACAGACCACATATAATGAAATCCGACTGCACGAAATCTAACTTAATGATGGACATAACGGAGTCCTTCCAGGACTTTTACCACAAGTTCTATAACCTTAGAGAGTCTCCACCAACACCTGACACGGTTAGAGAATTTCTACACAGTAGAATCAAATCCACCATACCTCCCAACCTCCGGCTCGCCCTCGACCTTCCTATCTCAAAGGATGAAATCGAGGTGGTGATACACTCACTACCTACGGGAAAAGCCCGGGCCCAGATGGCTACACAGCCCGATACTATAAATGTTTCTCCAAGCATTTAACCCGACCCTTTATGGACTCCTTCAACTCTCTTCTTGGAACTTCGTCCCTTCCCCCCCAAACACTGGAAGCTACCATCACACTCCTGCCGAAACTGGGAAAGGACCCCACTTTATGCGGGAGTTACAGACCCATATCGCTTATCAACATAGACTTAAAGATATTCACAAAGATCCTCGCGAACCGCCTGCGCCCCCTGCTTCCGGGACTGATCCACCCTGATCAATCCGGATTCATACTGGGTAGAGAGGACAAGACTAACACCACTAAAATCATTAACCTAATACAACTCTCCAACCACTCAAGACACCAGTCACTACTTCTTTCGATAGACGCCGAAAAGGCATTTGACATGGTGGATTGGTCACTCATGCTGGACATTAGAGCAGATGGGGTTTGGCCTAAATTGGCTTAAATGGCTGGGTAAACTGTATAGCAAACCATTGGCGAGACTGCGCATAAAAGGCCAACTCTCGAAGCGGGTCCATATCACAAATGGCACGAGACAGGGGTACCCCTTATCCCCTCTCCTTTTTGTACTTGTCCTTGGACCCTTCCTACAAGGGGTGAGGGACAAGCCAGACATCAAGGGCATCGCAACGCAGGGGGCCGAGCACAAAGTGTCGGCCCTTGCGGACGACATGCTCTTCACAGTCTCCGATCCCATCCATTCCCTACCACATATACTCAGAGAAATGTCAATGTATAGCAAGGTCTCAAACTACCAGGCAAATTTAAGCAAATAGATATTTGGCATTTTTATATTAATTACAGTGAGCACTATTGTTTGCCATTTTTATATTTTATATATCAATCTACACATTGAGGGACCAGCCCCCAGATCTACATATCCACCAGTGGGGATTGTACTGCTGCATGCTGCTAAACCTCAGAGCTGGTCTTATAGCTCTCTCAAATGTGAGTGATATACCATATACATTATTGTTGTATATCCTGCACCTAGGTCCATAAGCTCTGCACCACTGGTTATTTTCTGCTTTAATTTCATATACTCCCACCATTTGAAGTCTGGACAGTTACCAGTTGAGAACAAACTCCAGCAATTGTGGACTAATTGGACTTTATATTGGCCCAACCTATATTTTGGATAGATTACACTATGTGCTGTACCATTTCTTTTATATACAGGAGATAAAAAAATCCTTCTATTTCGGTTACTAAAGATATAACTGATTAGAAGGTAAACTAAAGATCTCTGTGTGCGCAAATCACCTTATTGGGTTTTTATCTGTTTCCCATTTACTTTGTCTTTATAAATTCCCTTTGTCTACTTTCTTAGACAATGGGCGGCTGCAGGTAATTGGCTCTGTTTATGGAGGGTCATGTGGTCTCGAGGGATCCTCCATAAACTTCAATGCATAACTCTAGCGCATGTGCAAGAGTACAGCAGTGATGTTGGCTCCTGTCGTTTCACTGAAGAGGACCAGCTGGAAGATGATGGTTCACATCCACATTGGACAGATTCAGGTAAGAAAATCTCACCTTTACTGCCCCCCTGGCCAATGTACCACCAACAGCGATGTTACCGTAGGGGATGTCACCCCAGATGGTGACAGTGCCACTTTCAAGGAGATTAGACACGTGCAAACCTGCTGAAACAAGTCAAATTTAAATGTGTCCATTTTTAAAAAATGTGTAATTACATTCAAGAAAGCTTCTCCAAACTGCTACCTATCAGAGAGAAGGGCCAAACAGTACTGATAACTATTACAAAATTAAAGAGACACATATTATAATATTTTATTTATTTTCAGTTTGATACACACAATTGTTGGAGAATTTTAGTCTACTTTTTCCCATATAATTTAGGTTACCGTACCTCCAGAAAAATAACCTTAGTGATTCTAAACTACTGCAAATTAATTTTTTTCCACACATAAAAACTAGTTGGGTGCTGCCCAGAGAGTCCACCAAATATAAGTCCACCAAAACTAGGAGCAAGCTTTTTACTATGTGATTGTAGCCATCCGCACTAGGAACAGAACCCATGATTCTGTGATGGAAGCTGTATCATTGGGCTTACATTCCTCTAAGACTGGCAAGCAGCTATTTGCCTCACTTGCTAGAATGGTATAAAATGGGTGTGAATTTGAGCGAGGCTAACCTCGCCTAATGGTGTGAATAAATATGAAATATTTGTTTACCTGCCAGGGTTTATTGGTTAGGACCTGTGGCAAATTAATTTACCAAAGATATTCCTGGTTTTGGGGTAACATTTACCTTTTATTGATAGGCCACCTCTGATTGGGATGTCTACAGAAGTGAACTATAGAGGAAAAGTGAATAAGATAAAACAAAATGATGGTTAGTTGTGAACAGACAATCTGTAGCCCACGGATCAGCGCAGCTAAGAGGAATAGGCCTTGACAGAGCCAGGAGGTAGGCATAGCAGCCACAGGAAGTTAGTGACAGCTAGCATGCTGGGTAGGGCGGAGCCATAAGGGTGGTATTTACACCAGCCATTATATGAAGTGGCCATTTTAACTGAACCTAAGCTTACCTGTCAGTTGTCCCTCCCACCCTCCCTGTATTTGGTTAGGTTAGTTGATTTCCCGTTTTTTCACAGCGGCGGGGAATGGCCTGGTTAAATCGGAGGGTAGATGGAGGAGAAAGTGGGCATCCTGAGGTTTAGTGTGGATTGAGCAGTGTTGCACGTGGTTGGTAGGTTCGAGCCTGTCGGTGGCTCCGAACCTGGGGGTGTGGTGGTGTCTTGGTACACCCTACACTGGAACTGGTGGGTAGCGGTGTCTTGTTACACCCCTATAATGGATATGGTGGGTAGCGGTGTCTTGGTACACCCCTACAATCGATATGGTGGGTAGCGGTGTCTCGGTACACCCCTACAATTTAACCTGGTGGAAATGTGGTCATATTGGGCCAGTTTCTGTATTAAAATGTTATTTAGATTTGTTATCTATTGTTAATATTGTGGGGTCATTGCTAGGGGTATGTTATGTATATGGGGGGATGTTAACTTTAATAAGATTTGTTGGCAATGACCCCATTTGTTATTCC
This sequence comes from Pelobates fuscus, assembly GCF_036172605.1. Classification (NCBI taxonomy): domain Eukaryota; kingdom Metazoa; phylum Chordata; class Amphibia; order Anura; family Pelobatidae; genus Pelobates; species Pelobates fuscus. The sequence continues at coordinate 421,075,909 of NC_086317.1, forward strand.
TTAATTATTTTATTAATAATTTAATAAAGCTGTGGACTAATTATTTCCAACAGTATAACCTGTGTCCGTGTTTTAATGGGGGTTTGGGTAAGGTTAGCGCATATCCGACTGTGCGCCTGTCATGTCTATTTAAATTGTTTTTTTTTTTTTAGTTCCTGGGATATTCCGGTTGGCCTGGTGCCCTATGTACAAATATAATATGCTAAACACCTGACTGTTCAGGTATTTTTTTTTATCATCTTGCAAGATTTACATTTAATGGATTAATGCGTAAAACTGCTTTGGCATTAAAGTGTACCGAAATCAGTAATCCCCCTGCTGAAGACATATACTCACTTAAAGAGTTACTACAAGCACCATGACCACTTCAGTGATTTAAAGTGGTCATGGTGTTTGGAGTCTGTTTGTGCAGTGTTTTGCTATGAAACATTGCACATATGGAGATTAACCCCTTCGCTGCCAGAGGTGTAAAACCACCACAAGCAGCTTTATTTGAGTATCATTAGACAGCCAGGAACGAGAGTTCCTAGCTGGCTAATACCAATTCCGAGCATATTTTTACGTTCACAAGCTCTCAGTCAATGAATGAGTGTAAGGATCCACATCTGCTCTCTACAGAGGCCGCAAAGTAAGTTTTTTAATCTATTTCTGAGTTATGTTTGATTAATGTTCTAATGATATTTATCAACGACAATGGTTAAATATTACATTTCACTCTATGATGAAAGGAAAAAGAAAATAGACAGCCCAGTGTGATATTTCTCAGACTGGTAATGCATTTGATGTTTCCATAGCGATGTTAATTATTCATCAATTAACATTCTCAAAGTGGAAGAACAATAGAATATAAATAGCTTTTCATATTTTCAGTTTTTATTTATAAAATTCTGGTCTATTTCAGGATTTTAATTCCCAACATCTCTCATGAGTGAAACACACACACACACACACACACACACACTTTTAGTTCAGTTTCCTTACAATACTTGGAATCAATGAAAATCACACTACCTGAACTAGAAAAATTCTCCAACTCGGCTGAAGCTCATAATTCTTTAACTGCCTATAATCTCTTTAGTTAAATATGTCAGATTTCAAAATCAAAGTAAAATTCCAGGCTACCATAGCTGTTACTGGGGTAGAGCTGAAGGGGACTTGAGGGGCTGAAGCCCCAGATGTGGGACTTGTTGAGAGAGTGTTCTGGGTAACAGAACCTTGCTGCACACTATTCTATTAGTTAGGTAGGTAGTATGACAGAATTGCATTAAATACATGACAATGCAGCAGGTTCAGTTATATCCTGGAGAGCATACACAGTACATGGTTCATAGGTAGAGAGCAGGGGACATAATATAGAGACGCAAAGATATGTCATGACGTATACCCACATCTCTGATAAGATAGGGATAATCATGTTTTGCTTTGGGCGTACAGCCCAGGTGTTTGTGGAACCTAGCAACGCCCTTGTTGAAGTCCATGTTAAAATGAGATGTCGTACTCCATTGTCATTAGCCGTCTGCTCTTATACAGGCTTGTTAATACATTATGGATTCTTTTAGCTTGTTTAATACCTCAATTCATATGGAATGGAGTCAGACATTATCACACGTTTGTGAGAACGACTGTCATGCACTTAGGCACACACCACAGAAGATCTTCTACAAGCAGAAATACATCTGATCAGGGATTTGGCTTTTAGGTACAACAAGTAGTCGCTGCTGCTATTAGCAACTGAGTGCTGGGAGACAGGCAGAGGAGAACAACACTCTAACCCATGCAATTAGACTCAAATTTGGAAATGTTTCATTGCATTCCTTAAACTTCTTGCTTTCAAAGGCTCTGCCTGAAAATTAGTTATTTTTTGTTCATCCATTATTGACTTGTATGGATGGAGAATTATGCACACTACATCTGGATATTCCTGTTTTCTGGTTATAATGTCTAAAACACAATTACATAAACCCAGCCATGACATGAATGCACACCGACTGTCACTGTAGCACATTGAGTTGGCAAACTAGGTTGGCAAAACATGATTCATGGCAGCTGAAGTTCTATAACATCTGGTAATCTACCGTTTGCCCATCCCTGATCTATATATTCACTGTCAGTTTGGACGAATGATTCTAATTTTGCAAGGCAGGGTTCCTTTAAAAAGTGAGAAAGATAATGATTTGGAGAACCTGCATACCATACAGGGAAATCTGATGTAAAAATGTTTTACAATGTATCACACTGCATAAAATATCTGCAATACCGATCCAGATAATTCCTTTCTGTTTTTGTATTTTTGTATTTTTTTTTTTTCTTTCGTTTCCTCCTGCAGCTACAAGAGACAGAATATAATTTATTTCTAGTGTAGGAAATAACAATTGAGAAACAATCATTTTAGAATTTTTACCAGGTCATGATGCATATAACAATGATGCATGGGTCAACTTTCTAGATTGTATGCACTGAATCTTTCCCTAAAGTAAAGTATGTCATTGGGAATCTCACTATAAACTAATAAAGTGAGGGAATCACAGGGCAGTCAAAACTAGCAATCGTTCCCTCCAGTGCAAGAAATTCACTGTGTATAATAGTCTGCCAGCCAAGTCAGGATAAGTTTGATTTTCACTTCTCAAATGGTGCTCTAGTGTATTGTTTAAATAAAATCAGTAAAGAAAAAAGGCCAAGTTCCATTTAGCACCAAATATTGAAGTTACATGGAAGATGGTCCATCATCTGAAGAATAACATTTTTATTGTTTGTCTAATAACCGAAAGTACCAATCTGTGTTGTTTAACTCAAAGTAATATCTTCGGTATTTCCTCAAGCCGCCAATCTGATCCTCTTAGCTCCTTTGGTCATTCATTTGTCTGTATCCTGCTTTTAACACTAAGATGCTGATCCGTGAAAAAGTAAATACAGGCAGCCAGCAAAGTTTTCTAGGAACTAAGTCGTATGAATGAGATATGGTATGCTCTCAAGAAATATAAGAAACCCAAGCCAGATACAATTAAGATTTACATTAAGCTTAGAAGTTAAAATTATGTTTCTACATGACATATATTGTTTTATATTATTTTCTGTTCGCTCTCAGCAAATATTCTAACCACTCAACAGCAACAGTGAGAGAGGAAGCAATAGATGGTGTATTAGTCTTACAACAATATTGATTTGAAAGATGTATTTAGTATTTTAAATTCATGTGCAAAAGCTATATAGGATTGTCTCTATAAATTCTGCTCAATGTTGAGTCACCACTAACATAGTTACCGTACATAGTTACATAGTTAGATAGCTGAAAAGAGACTTGCGTCCATCAAGTTCAGCCTTCCTCACACCTGTTTTTTGCTGTTGATCCAAAAGGCAAAAAAAAAAAAAAAAAACCCAGTTTGAAGCACAATTTTGCAACAAGCTAGGACAAAAAATTCCTTCTTGACCCCAGAATGGCAGTCAGATTTATCCTTGAATCAAGCAGTTATTACCCTACATTGAAAGATTATATCCTTGTAAGATTACCCTACATTGAAAGATTATATCCTTGTCTTTGCAAGTATGCATCTAGTAGCTGTTTGAACATCTGTATGGACTCTGATAAAACCACTTCTTCAGGCAGAGAATTCCACATCCTGATTGTTCTTACAGTAAAAAAACCTTTCCTTTGCCTTAGACGAAATCTTCTTTCTTCCAGTCTAAACGCATGGCCTCGTGTCCTATGTAAAGTCCGGTTTGTGAATAGATTTCCACACAATGGTTTGTATTGGCCCCGAATATATTTGTATAATGTTATCATATCCCCTCTCAGGCGACGTTTTTCTAAACTAAATAGGTTTAAATTTGTTAACCTTTCTTCATAGCTGATATGTTCCATTCCTTTTATTAATTTTGTAGCCCGCCTCTGCACTTTTTCTAGTGCCATGATATCCTTTAGAACAGGTGCCCAAAATTGCACAGCATATTCAATATGTGGTCTTACCAGTGATTTATAGAGAGGCAAAATGATATTCTCGTCCCGAGAATGAATGCCCTTTTTCATGCATGACAATACCTTACTGGCCTTGGCCACTGCTGATTGACATTGCACATTGTTGCATAGTTTGTTGTCTATAACAATTCCCAAGTCCTTTTCGTGTGTTGTTATCCCTAATTCACTTCCATTAAGGGTATACGTTGCTTGTGTATTCTTTACGCCGAAGTGCATAACTTTGCATTTTTCAACATTAAATTTCATCTGCCATTTGAGTGCCCAGTCCTCCAGTCTATCTAAATCCTTCTGCAGCAAAGTAATATCTTGCTCACATTGTATTATTTTACAAAGTTTTGTGTCATCTGCAAACACTGAAACATGACTTTCAATGCTGTCTTCAAGATCATTTATAAAAATGTTAAATAGAAGGGGTCCCAGAACAGACCCCTGAGGGACACCACTTGCCACCTCTGTCCAGCTTGAAAATTTACCATTAACGACAACTCTTTGTATTCTGTTTTTAAGCCAATGTTCTACCCAAGAACAAGCATTTTCATCGAGACCGATTTCCTTGAGTTTGAACACTAATCTTTTGTGTGGAACTGTATCAAATGCCTTGGCAAAATCCAAATAGATCACATCCACTGCAACACCCTGATCTATAATTCTACTTACTTCTTCGTAGAACGCAATCAAGTTAGTTTGACACGACCTGTGCTTCATAAAACCGTGCTGATTTTTGCTGATTTTGATAACCATATTCTTCTCAAGGAATTCTTGAATATTATCCCTTAATAACCTTTCAAATATTTTACCAGCCACAGAAGTTAAGCTCACAGGTCTATAATTTCCAGGCAAGGATTTTGAACCCTTTTTGAATATAGGAACCACATCTGCCTTCCTCCAATCCTCCGGAACACTTCCTGAAAGAAAAGAATCTTGAAAGATTAAAAACAGAGGTTCACTTATTTCTACACTTAGTTCCTTAAGTACACGTGGATGGATACCGTCAGGCCCTGGAGCTTTGTTTATATTAACTTTCTTTAGTTGCTGCAGCACATTGTCTTGAGTTAACCAATTACAATTATTCTGCAAGTTTTTAGTAGCAATCATTTGCACATCTATTGCCATGGATTCTTCTTTAATATATACGGAGGAGAAATAGTTATTTAGAATTCCTGCCTTTTCTTGGTCTTCATTAACTAACACCCCCGTTTCAGTTTTAAGTGTACCTATACTTTCATTTTTGGGTTTTTTGGAATTTATTTACTTAAAAATGCTTTGGGGTTTGTTTTGCTCTCTTTAGCTATCATTTTTTCATTTTGAAGTTTAGCAAGTTTAATTGCCTTTTTGCACGCATTATTTGCTTTCTTATATCTTTTATAAGATGCATCTGATTTGTCTGATTTAAATGCTTTAAATGCCCTTTTCTTATTTTTAATCTCTTGTTTTACTTCTCTACTAAGCCACATTGGTTTTAATTTGTTTCTTTTATACTTATTTCCCAATGGTACATACTGAGAAATGTACCTTTCTAATATTTGTTGGAAGATGATCCATTTATCCTCAGTGTTCTTTTCACTAAAGAGTTTATGCCAGTCAATATATTGTAAAGCTTCCCTTATCTTATTGAAATTGGCCTTTTTAAAATTATATGTTTTAGTATACCCCATGTGCTTTTGTTTTTTTGAGTTTATTTCAAAGGACACTATATTGTGATCACTATTTCCCAAGTGCTCACCTACTTGAATGTTGGTCAAAAGATCAACGTTGTTTGTTAAAACCAGGTCCAGACAAGCGTCCATTCTAGTTGGTGCTTGTACAAGTTGTGACATGAAGTTGTCATTTAACAAGTTTAAAAACCTAATTCCCTTTGCTGAGCTACTAGTCCCTATGTCCCAATTTATGTCTGGGTAATTAAAATCTCCAATAATTAAAGTGTTACCAAGATTTGCAGCTTTCTCAATTTGCTCAAACAGCTGTTGTTCCTCGTCAATATTAACATTAGGTGGTTTATAACATATCCCAACCAATAGTTGGTTTCCCTTCTTTTCCCCCAAGCAGATATTTACCCATAAAGCTTCCACATTTTCCTCATCGCATTCAATTTGCTTAAGATTTGGTTTTAAATCATGGTTGACATACAAACATACCCCTCCACCCTTCTTGTTTTTCCTATCCTTCCTAAATAATGTGTACCCATTTAAGTTAACTGCCCAGTCATGTGTCTCATCCCACCATGTTTCAGTTATGCCTATTATATCATATTGTTTAGTGTATGCTAATGCCTCTAGTTCCCCCATTTTGTTATTTAGGCTCCTTGCATTAGTAAGCATACATTTAATATCATGCGTCTCTTGTTTATTTTGTGAATTACCAACATTACATAGCTTCTCTGTTCTGAGCTTGCCCCTCCCCCCGTCTAACTATATACTAGAGCTTAAAGCAAGACTTCAAAGGGTAAGTAATAAAGAACAACTCAGAGCACCATAACAACTTCATCTTAAAGTTGTTATGTATGGAGGTCATTGGTGCGGTCTTACCTTAAGGAGTTAAACCAATTTAAAACAGTTTATCCCCAAAGTGCCAGACTCAGAGAAGGTGTTTCCATGGTGCAAAGTGCACTTCTTTCTAAAACATCTTTCTCAATGGAAGAAGCCATAGGGGATTGGAATTTTGGGATTAAACCCCTTAAAGTAAGTCGTTGCCCAGTACCTCCATCTCTCTTATTTTTTTTTTTTAATATATATATATTTTTTTACAAGCTTTATTTTCTTCTGGATTTTTGCTTCCCCTATATATAGTGAGGGTTATCATTTAAGGGTCCAGAAGACTTGGCATTTCCATTGATGTGTATTAGAAGGGTTTAACCCTGCAATAAATATGTTAAGGGTGATTGGAATAAGCCTTTTTATCTATGGTAAATATGTTTTGTATTAATGGCTTGCCATAGTATATTTCTATATCTCCCAAAAATATTAATATGCAATCTGATGTTCTTTATAAAAAAAATACTAATAATACATTTACTCTACTCCCAATACAAACAGCAATACGTACGTAAAAACTTAACGGATGGTACAGCTAAAGGATGTTACGGAGAGAGATTGACGATGGAAACAACCGAAGAGCAGTAGTGGTCCCAGCACTTGTTCCTTTGTCTTCTGTTATAGACATTAAATTACGTCAAAACCTTTAAATAAAACTCTGACCATACAAGGATACATATAAAGATCCTAGACCCTCAGCTCTAGACAGGAAGCTTCATATTTGCTTTAACCTTTTTACTGAACCTCCCAGCAGCAAAGAAATAGTTAAACACATAGAGAAAAAAATCAACCAATCAGGACACATATTAGAACATAACAGTCTGTCAGGCTCCTCCCAAATCCTCTTTCTTTGCTGCTTGCCTTCCAGGTGAGTCTATTCCAATTATAGCTCTCTCTATGTGTTTATTTTATTATATTATATATGCATTGTTTTGCTTTTTTTCATAAAATGTTTTGACTCCTTTAATTAGTTTTACCTCTCTGTTGTTAACATGAGGTAATTTGTGTGCTGGCTTGTCTAGCCCTTTATGACACTGACCTTTCTCTGCTCAGCCTACTGTCCAATCCCTTCCCTATGATTTTTGCTTAATCATTGGGACTTGTGCCTCACTGATCGTTTCCTCGGTAAGGTTTCTGTCAGGCCGCGCCACTACAGTGGCTGCGGCCCGTTGTACTCACGTCCACGATCCTTTTCTCTGCGTCATTGAAAGACGCGCAGTACCCGCCTTCCTCCTTCTTGCCGGCGGCCATCTTCTGTTCGGCGGTTTGTCTCCTGTTTCGCGTGCTTTTTGTGACAGCTCCGATCAGGATTTTGCAGCTCTGTTAAAATGTAAGTATATTGCCCTCTGATGGTTTTTTTTTATTATTAACTGTCACTATTATAGAACATTTTACTTATCATAACCTATTTGTTTTTATTGCAGCTGCCTTCCTATATAAGTACAGCTCTGTGCCTATTAGAAGGTGACCCCCTCTTGCCTCTTTCCTGAGGGTGACCCCCTCTTGCCTTATCTCTGAGGGTGAACCCCTCTATTGTATTTATTAACTACAGGGTGAACCCCATTATTTTTTATTAGACAGGTTTCACTTGTCACTATTATACTGACAGTTCAACTGCCATAACTGTGGGACCCCACTGAGTCCCCTTAAAAAGCGACTGAATATTTTGTCTGGGTGAACCCCAATAGAAAGCCCCTGCCTTTGCTTTGTCTTGTCAAGTTTTTTAATATAAATAAAAATAATAATAATAAAAATATATATATAAAAAAAAAATATATATAATAATAATATATATAGTTAATATACCTGTTGGTATACTATTTCTTTGGTGAACCCACTATTATTTTTTACTGGTCATCATGTCGGACCAACCAGAACCTGCAATGTCTGCAGAACTAAAAGCCTGGCTTCAAGCTGCAATTGCAGACTCTATCCTCAAAGCCTTTGTAGTGTTTCGTGACCAGACAGCCACTACTGCCACCATCTCACAATTATCTGACTCTGATGATTCCAGGGTCTCTGATCATGACGAAGCCCCACGTAAGTGCCCGTGGAAAGGTGACAGTGCTTCAGCTGGCAAAGGCAAAGCCCCAGCAAAGACAGCTAAATTGTCTCATGCCAAACCCACTTTAACTACAGAATTTGACCCCTTAAAGGGCTCAACCTCTGGCTATCACCTTCGAGTGATGGATGATTACGATGCTTATCCAGATGAGGATCTCCCACGTGACCCTTCCTCTTCTGAATTTGTTACGGAGACCTTCCTACTACCCCAAGACCAGTCCTTTCAGGACACTGATCCCATGTCCAATACTAATTTAGATACTACTAAAGATGATATCCTACTGGATACCAATGGGTGTCCACTTTTTGACCCACGCTGTATCAGACACCCTCGTTCAGCTGAATGGACACCCCCTGATCACATTGCCAAATATTGCAGATTATGGCTTCGTAAACCCTTAGAAAAAGAAATTAGAGCAAAATTAAGGGCAGAATGTCCGTGGCCTACAATCCCTGATAAGGTGGCTGTCACCCCTGAGCTTGAACTACTCCTGGTCACTTTTCTAACTAAAACGGGCAAAGACCCCCGCAAAGGCATCGAAATAGGCTTGAAAGCCACACAAGATAAACTGATGGATATAGCAGGCCCGCTAATTCAGATTTTTATAATTACTGATGAGACGCTAGCAGGTGGCAATTTCGACGCACACATGGTGCGTGAATGGGCACAAAGAGCGTTATGCCTGTTGGGCAACGCCAATGTCGCTATTTCAATTGAACGGCGTAAAGCCGTGTTATATAAAATTGAAACTGGCAGAACTGGGCACCAAAGAACTTGGTCCAGAGGCAAACAGTTATTTGGGGACAGGTTCATACGGGACCTGAATAAACATGTATCCGTGCTTACCTCCCTCAATAAGGCACAATTATCCCTTTGCAGGGTGTTTAGATCCCAGCGTTTTTCTGGGAGAGCTGGTCGCTACAGGGGCCGAACGACTGACAGAGCTGCCTTCACAGGCTACAGGCCTCGACCATCAGACGCATGGAATTCGGCAATACCCGTTTCTACCACAAGCAGTTCTTTCCCTCTAGAGCAGGGGTTCTCAACCTTGTCCTCAAGGACCCCCTACCAGTCCAGGGTTTAGGGATTACCTGGGTGTGTCTAAAGTGTTTAGAATATAAATAAATAAACACCTTAGAGTCTAAGGTGTTTTTTTCCCCCTTTTTCTAAACACCTTAGATACACCCAGGTAATCCCTAAATCCTGGACTGGTAGGGGGTCCGAAGGACTGCGTTGAGAACCCCTGCTCTAGAGGATCCATCAGAGGACGTGGACTTGCTTCCCTCCGCGGACGTTCTGCTACAGGTAATCAACTTTCCTTATTCTCAACTTCCTATTGCAGGCCGGTTAACCCTTTTTTTCCAGCAGTGGTCTCTATTAACTCGGGATCCATGGATCCTTCAAACCGTATCTGGTTTCCATATAGATTTTGCAAACAACCTTCTACAGGGGTCTCCCCCCCTCCTCCTCTGCACATGTCTCAAGAGGACAATGCGACCCTGGAGGCCACACTAAACAACCTTGTCTCCAAAGGCGCTATAGAACATTCTCTGTCCTCTCACAGGTTCATAAGCAACATGTTCCTGGTCCGGAAACAGTCGGGAGACTTTCGACCAGTTATCAACCTGAAAGAACTAAACAATTTTATCGTTTACTGACATTTCAAAATGGAGGGTATACATCTCCTGCGAGACCTACTCTGCGAGGGAGACTGGTTCTCCTGTTTCGACTTGAAAGATGCGTACCTCACGGTTCCTATAACACTGGCCCATCGCTGTTTCCTACAGTTCAGATGGCATCAAGATTTATGGCAGTTCACATGCCTCCCCTTCGGACTCTGTTCCGCACCTTGGTGTTTCACCAAGCTGATGAAACCGGTTATGGCCTTGCTACGCTCTCAGGGGATTCAATCCATCATATATCTGGACGATATCCTCCTTATGGCCCAGGACCCAGGCACTCTATGCCTCCATACAGACATGACCACAGCTCTATTACAGAACTTGGGGTTCGTGATCAATGTCCAAAAATCTGTCCTCACACCATCTCAGATGGTTCAATTCCTCGGATTCCAAATAGATTCTGTTTTGGCTATCCTACAGCTTCCTGCAGTAAAGATCAGGAACATCAAAAAAGACATCAGGAAAATCCTAGCATTTTCGACTATCCGTCTTCGCGACTTAGCTCGCATAATAGGACTGCTTTCCACCTCGATACAGGCAAATTTCCCAGCTCCTTTACATTATCGAGCAATGCAACGTATGAAGACTCGCTCTTTACGTCACTCTGCATCTTACGATCAACTGATCTCACTGACAGACGAAGTCCCTCTCGAACTGAACTGGTGGCTACACCATATGGATGTGTGGAACGGAAGGGCGATCTTCGGCTCACAACCGGATTATATCCTAGAGTGAGATGCCAGCCTTCTGGGCTGGGGTGCGTCATGTGCAAATCTTTCTACTGGAGGTCGTTGGTCCCCATCAGAACGTGCACTGCACATCAATTGCCTCAAATTGATTGCCGGTTTGTTTAAGATTCGCAGCTTCGCAAAGGACTCTTACAATTGTTCCCTAGTGCTGAGGATGGACAACATCTCAGCTGTTAAATACGTGAATCGTTTAGGGGGTTCCTGTTCCAAAATGCTCTCAGATCTCACAAAATAATTATACCAATTCTGTCTGGACAGGAACAACTCTCTTCGGGCAGAGTATCTGCCTGGTTCCGACAACCTAGTCGCAGATTGGTTCTCTCAACGCTGGAGAGACTCCAGCGACTGGCAACTGGACCCACTCGTTTTTTACCGTCTCCATCTCCTTCGGGGTCCATTCCACCTCGACCTATTTGCGTCTCGTCTGAATCGTCAGACAGAAGCTTTTTTCAGTTGGTTGCCGGATCCGACCTCTATGGCAGTCGACGCCTTCCTTCAACCTTGGCCAATGACCGGGGCTTATGCTTTCCGTCCGTTCTCCATGATCCTTCGCACACTCCATCATCTCAGGACTCTGGGTACCACAATAACACTGCTGACTCCATTGTGGCGTACCCAACCATGGTTCCCCAACCTCTTGGAGATGTCAGTGGATTATCCACTACTGCTTCCTGCCACGCATGAACTTCTCAAAGATCCTGCAGGCAACTCTCACCCTCTCGCGTTGCAGGGTCATCTTCAGCTAGTGACCTGGACTGTTTCAGGGGATCCTGGAATGTCACAGGATTTTCGGAGACTACTAGAAATCTCTTATGGGACTCATGGGCCGCTGGGACTAGACGCTCTTACCTCTCGGCCTGTCGAGTTTGGCATTGCTGGTGTTTGGAAAGGGTTATTGATCCCGTTTCAGCTTCTTTTTTTTTTTTAATTCTTTATTTTTGCACCGTCAGACATGCAGCATATCGACAGAGAGGGCTTACGCAGAAGCCAAATTACTAACTGTTTGCATAGGTTGGGTTACATAAAGGAAGATTGGATAGTTAGTAGGCATTACATACAGTGATGGTAATACATCTGGTGGCTTGTGCAAAAGCTGTCAATCACAGTGGAGTTATGCGCTGTCTGGCAGAGTTTTTTGTTTTTTAACCCCTTAAGGACACATGACATGTGTGACATGTCATGATTCCCTTTTATTCCAGAAGTTTGGTCCTTAAGGGGTTAAATATTGTGGATATTACATCGTACATGGGGTTTGTTCAGAGAAAGGAGCGTCTTGTAAATACACTTGGTGATACAGTTAGGGTTTTTTTACATTCAAAACAAGGGCATTTTGCCATATACATTTTTAGCAGCTGTAATGCGTACAGATCACAATGTGTTACTAGTTGTTCTCGTGGTGCGGTCTAAGAATGACCTTAGTTTAGGTCTGTGAGTACCCTTCGTTATGGCTATTCACTGCCACTAGTTTTTGCGTCTGGCAAATGCCTTTTTTACTTTCACGTCCATGTATTAAATGTTTCTATGCATTTAATAGAGAGGAGAGAGAAACAGGAGAGATAGTAGGAGGGAGAGCGATAGGGAGAAGGGGTAAGGGGGATGGTAGGGGATGGGGGGGGGGGGGGAGAGAGTCCACTGAGGAGGAGAGGGAAGTTGTCGTCTCGTTGTTTGTACGTTGGGTGCCTGGGGTTAGTAGTCGTGACGTTTCAGCTTCTTTGATTAACATTATGAATTTTCTGTCATCTCTTTTTGATTAAGGTAAATCTTACAGATCCGTTAATGTGTTCCGTTCAGCAATTTCGGCAGCTCATGGTCCCATTGACAATGCTGCAGTAGGTAAGCATCCCTCTATCTGTAGACTGTTGTGTGGCATTCATCTTGCTTGACCTCCTGTCCAAAAATATTCTAATTTTTGGGATGTTGCCCTTGTTTTGTCCTTCTTGGAGGCTTGGCCATCCAACAAAGCACTCTCTCTTCGACAACTGTCTGCCAAGTTAACTTTTCTTCTCTGCTTAGTGTCAGGGCCCCGCGGTCTCCCCTTCCCCTACCTGTCGGAGAGCGGCGTCCTCACAGCTTTATGCGCCGCTCGCGTCCTCCTCCTCGCCTCCCAGCAGCAGCATGTATAACACTGCACGCTGGGAGCCCGCGCATTTATGCTAACGCCGGGGTCAGTCACGTGACCCGGCGTTAAAGCCACAGTACCATAATCACAGTGGGATGTGTAAATATCTCCCATGTGTGATTGTTAATTCTGATTGAAAGTTATCCAATCAGAATTTAGCACACGATTTATATACTTACCTTTCCTGTCTCTCAGTGCCCTGTTGTGGTCTTGTGTTACCTGTATTACAGTCTGCTCGTGTTTCTCTCTGGTTACTGATTATTTGGCATGTTATTCTGATTTTCCTGTATTCTCCATTCCTTTGACCTTGGCTTGTTTCTCGTTCTCCTGTTTTCAGGCTCCCTTTACTTGGCTTGTCTCCTGACTATTCTTAGTGTGCTAAACCCAGCCATTCTAAGGACCGGTATTGCACCCTTTACTTTCTGTGACCTGTTAGCGTGTTAGGTTCCGAATTCGTGACACTTAGTGTCTTTTAGAAGAGTGTCTGATATTCAAGCATTTGACTTCCATGCTATTGATTTCACTCCCCAAGGTGTACGTTTCAACATTTCTCGCCGCACTAAAACGAATTCCTTAACGATTACGTACCCTTATTTCTCTGACAAGCCATCTCTCTGCGTTGCTCATTGTGTCCAACACTACGTCGCCTCTACATCGCTCTACGTACCCCTACGGGCTCCCTGTTTATCTCATATGTGCGACCACACAAGCCAGTGTCTTGTCCCACGATTGCCCGTTGGATTAAATGGCTCCTCTATTTAGCGGGCATAGATTCCTCCTTTGGAGCTCATTCTGTCAGAGGTGCTGCTGCCTCTTTTGCCTTTATGGCTGGGGAATCCCTTGCAGACATCCTAAAATGCGCTGATTGGTCTAGAGAATCTACCTTCCGTACCTTTTATTTTCGACAATCGTCCCATGCTTCTCTCTCTTTGGTTTCCACGCTTTAAAATGGCAAATATGAAGCCTCCTGTCTTGCCATAAAATTCGGGATTATTCTAGCTTTAGTGACTGAATAATCTAAATTTTATTAAAGACAGGAGGCGTATATTTTCCCACCCTATTGGTATTCCACCCCAGATTTTTTTTCAGGTCACATATACTTAATTTTTTCTAGGTTTCTTGTGAGACTTTTTATTAATATGGCTGTTTTTTTCTGTTTGCTATGGTTAGGTGCTTATTAATCTGCCTGGTTCTGACTATTTTAGATTTTGCAATAATTTATACTCGTAATATCCAGGGGTAGATCTGTGTATGTAGATATCTTGCGGACACCCAGTCCAAGTGACCATACTTTCACGATCTTTCTCTGTCTTTTAGTGTGAAGTTTCTCTGCATGAACCATGAAGACTACGTTCTATTGGTCTCTAGTATCAGCTGCGTTCTGGTTTACTTGGTTGATGGATTACTCAAGTTTACACGGTTGACTACACTTATGATCGGCTGCATCAGAAAGAGGATTTGGTAGGAGCCTGACAGACTGTTATGTTCTAATATGTGTCCTGATTGGTTGATTTTTTCTCTATATGTTTAGCTATTTCTTTGCTACTGGGAGGTTCAGTAAAGAAGGTTAAAGAAAATATTCGCCTCCTGTCTTAAAATTTTGATTATTCAATCACTAAAGCTAGAATAATCCCGAATTATACACCAACATTCCAGACTTCTCATGGTACAGCATAGCAAATGACCATCTGTTCTTTTTAAATCATTAGAGATCCATACCTCATATGAATATGAATAGTAACATAGAATATGTGATATTCTACAACACCATAATGAGATTTACCCCTTTGGGGTATGTCCTTGTATCCTCATTTTATTTTTTATTTTATCAATACTTTTCAGTGCTACACAAAACATATTTTTAAATAAAAATGCCATTGATTGACTTCCTGTTGCTCCCACTCTGGCTGCAAAAACAAATTCCTCTGCCAGCACATAGATTATCCCCTGTATAAGGTCCCTTGGTACTATAAAGCTGCCTGTAAGAATATCTAGGCATCAGAGGGAAGTGTGGGTGCACTTTACGGCCTATGTTAATAATGCAGCTGCATAATTTTAAATGCCTGTAAAAAAAAAAAAAAGGATGAAGTTATGAAGGAAAATTATTTCATATATTTTACAAAAGCAGAGGGTAGCAAAATCAAAATGTTCCAATCCTCATTCACTTCATTGATATTATGATATGTGTGTTTGTTTTCTTGAAGAGGTAAAACAAATTCTTCAGTTGTGATCAACAAGGCAAAGAAAAATGATATATTTTATTGGTTACGACTTTCTCATTTATGACAAATCGTATTGTCCTGTTATATTTTGCTGTTCATGGACTAGATTGCTTTGGCATCGTTTCAATTGTACTTTCCTCCTAAGCTGGGTTTTACGTGATGTCACCTACTATTACAGTGGTGATGTACAAAGAACACAGCACAAAATGGCCACCAGACGCCCTAGTAACAAGTCTGATGTCAGGTGGAGTTTGTTAAATTTGCAATTCTTGGCAAAGAGCTCCTTATACATATATTTATGTCACACAAAATAGATTATTCCTGAAGAACGGGCTTGAGATAAGAAATTGAAAAGGAAATGTATTTGTATAAAACAAAGTTAACAAAAAAAAACTATGCAAAGCTACTAACTTGCCAAGTACAGTGAATACAACTTTTAAATATTTATGAGTTAAATTTGTCCTTCAGCCTTAGGTTCACTGACCTATAGCTGGTAGAAGACAGTGATTTTTTTTTAATGTAGTGTTCCGATCCAGAACTATTAAATACATTTTTAAAGTCTTTTTTTTTTTTTAACCTTAATTTCAATTCTAATGGGTTTTTTTCTGTCAGCTATTTGATCTTTTAAGAAAATAATCTGCTCAAGCAAAATGTTTACGGTCATACATCATTTCTGGCCCAGAAATGTTTGGTTGTCCTTCATTTTGGTGTTTTATTTTATCCATGCTTGTTTCTTGGCAGGGTAGCATGAAATCGGAACAGTTACACGCAGGAAGATTTAATTCCATTGCCTGGAAGTGAGGGACTCGATGGCAGAGCTGATCAATGTTGCTGTGAGTCAGCAAATTATAGAAATGATTTATTAAGGAAATTATTATTACTTAATCCTTTTTCACTGCAAGACGTGCTTGATTTATTGCTAAAAAATGGGTTCATAGAACCATGGGGTTATTTCTGTGGCAAATTAAACAAATTTAGCAATTTAAAGTAAATATGCCATTGCCTGTTGAATTATAAGTGCAAATAGCAGGAACTGGTGGAATGTCAGCTTGCAAGTAAGTACAGGTAAGTCTGGCAGTAATCCTAGTCAGTATAGTTTTGGCCCAAACACCTAGGACATATTTAAACAAGCTCAGTGCATTCTGTGATATATGGTTTACCTTTGTATAGTAGACACTCATTAAGTGAGAGGAACAGAAAATACAAGGGTAAAAGGGGAACATTACTTTGAAATAAGCTCATATTTCTAAATATTCCCTATATTAATGCTTAGGACTCAATGTCAATAAAATGAGAAAGTAGTGTACAGCTACACAAGTCATCAAACTAACTTTTGACAGGTGCCCCGCCCCTTTTTAGTAAACCACGCCCACTGCGCAATATAACCCCGCCCATTGCGCATTGTTGTGTGATCCGCCCCTTTTTGACTAAACCACGCCCATGACACCTTATGGGCCCCGCCCCTAATACATTTTTATTTTGTCAGGTGCCCCACCCCTATTTATTAAACCACGCCTGCTGCGCAATATGACCCGCCCATTGCGCGACGATGTGTGTACCGCCCCTTCTTTACTAAACCATGGCACTAAACCACAACCATGGCACATTACGTCCCCAGTGCTATTTTTGACGTAGTAACGGCCATTTTTATGAGTCCACACACACGGCGTGTTATGACCACGCCCATGATCTTTATTACATATTAGCGAACATTTTAATGAAGCCACATCACGGGGTGTTATAGACACGATACAATGTTCATAGAGTGTGCCACCATATGGTTGTATGAGGTATTACATTCTTTGATTGGATTTTTTACATTTATTTTTAATTTCATTTAGAGGAAGGATATTGCTGAGTAAAGGGATTGTGTCTGGGCATGTTTTTGAAAGATGTGTCTGGGATCTTTTTTAAAGTATAGAACAAACACAGAGGACAGATTTATATAAATCGGAGAAATAAATAAATGCCAAATTAACTCATATAGCAATGTTTATTAGACAAAAAAAAAGTCAATGCAATATTCACAGGAAAAACAATAATACAATATCCGCAGGAAAAGCTATAATACAATATATGTAGGAAAAGCAATAATCATCAAATGTATTAGTCAGAAAAGCAAGGAATAAACATCACAAATTCAACCAATCAGCAGGATGCTTTAGTATACGTGGGCGCTTCTTAGGTAGCAAATAGCCGTGAGATGTAGTTAATCCCGGGGTGCTAAAAGAAATATTTGGTAACGATTGTCTCTTTTGAAAATGGGGTGTTATGTCCCGAGTCTCACTTGGAAGGCTCTGCAATTTCAATCGTTCCAAATAGTCTCTATTTGATGTGTTGCCCACAACTGTAGAAGGTATGTTCAGGTCAGCCATAGCCTGAAGAAAAGTATCCCAGCCCAGAGGTAATTTACGTACCGTAACATTGTGACTCTGGGTAACACTACGTACCAAATCGAGTATGCTGGATCCCGGTACAACAGTGTTTTTATAAACAAATTCACCCTTATCATTCCAAGCGGTAATGTGCTTAAATTGAGACATTCTACTCAACAACAATTCAGCATTTTTTTTATAGCGGACATTTACATTATTAACAACTTCATGAAATACAGCGTCTGAAACATCAGAGACTCCAGCAGCATGAGGATGTGCTACAGGGGTGTTTGGTACTGAGGATTCTCCAGGAGGTAAGAAAAGTGTCAAGCCCAACTTTTCGCTTTCACTCTGTTTAGCACGTACCAAGTATTTATGCAATATAGTGGTATACCTCTTTATCTTCTCATCATCCGACACACCTCTATTTTGAAGAATAGACATAATCTCATTATCTAGGTTCTGAGTGACAGACTCACGAGAGGCCTCAGAGCTCTGAGTGGTTCGCTGTATTAGGTCTAACTCTTGTTTAGACACTAAGTACTTTTTCTCAGCATGGGCCATTAACGGTTAGTCAAAAGACCGGTCAGCAGAGGTATAGCAAATCCCAACAGAGAGCCAATAAATCCTCCAGACTGTTTAACCAACTGCTTCTTCTTACTAAAAGACACCTTTTTGTTGCTCAGTGCTTTTATATTTTTTCGCCACTTTTTTAGCTTTTCTACTTGTTGTTGTGATAAAGGTATCTTACCTTTAAGGGTATTAAGAGCAATTTCACATATAGCCGTGACTAAATCATGAGATGCGGAGCATAAAATATCTTTTTTCTGTGATGGCGAGGCACTTATTAGACTTTGTAAAGCCAACCAATTGCGACGTATACGCATAGACATCCTTACAGGCTCTGAGATTCGGCAGGGAATGACCTGTTAATGGTATGTTATCGGCTTTTAGAGGGCTGTTTGTTATAAGTATATGCCGAGGGAAGGTCGGGTGGGAAGAGACCAGTTCTTAAGCGGTACTCTTCGAGGGTTGTAGATCTTAAATCTACAAGTAGATAACCATAAGATTTGCGTGTGGCATCTTCAAAAGCATCTAGAAAAAATTGTGATTTACCGGGGTACATTTGGCGGGCCAGAGTAGTGATTTGCAGTTTATCTCTTGGGTTCTTAAAAAGTACCATATATTTAGTGTTTAAAGCTATAGTACGACTTTTTTTACCTTGACAAAACACATTCTGCACCAGATACACAATACTCAGATTTCTGTGGTGCACATACTTGGTAAATGCTTTCTCAATTTCTGAACTCTCACTAGCAGCCTCCATTAAGTCATCAACAATAGTCAAATTTACTCTGTTAGGGGGAAACAAATTATCGTCATTAAATGTTGTGGGTAAACCCTCTATAAAACGAATATTTGGGGTTGTGAGTAATAATTCATCATAAAGCACTTGCCAGCAGGCATAAAACCAAACAATGTTATCAGGAGTGTGCGACATTAATGTGGTAGCATTCTGTAAAACCTGTTTGACAAAATAACTTTTCCCTGAATTAGAAGGGCCGGCCAATATGCATGAAAAAGGATGTTGTAAACGAGTGTCCATGGTGAATGGTTAGTAACCAAATGGGAGAGTGGTAAAGTTGTCGACCAAATATCTTTTTGTATAAACACACTTTTGTGTTTTCTGTAGTGGTCGCGTCTCTATCTGCCAAAGGAGTTTATTTCTGACAATTGAGGTCTGTCGTACCACTATTCTTTTCTGTTCATCAGGGTCTGAGTGCAAGGGGTAGTCCAACACCAGGTCTTTTAAACTGTCAAAGTTAATCAACTGGGCATTACTGGCATGAAGCGTTATGCCTTTCACCTTTAGAGATGTTTTATCCGTTGATAGTTTGTAACCATAAGTCTTGGGCCCTGCAGATACAAACTCTGTAATGTGTGTGTCACAGGGTATTTCACTAGTCAGCTCGCCTAGATAGTCCCCTAGAGGTGGATTCCAGTCACCCGCTGTACTAACAAAAATAACAGAGTCAGTGTCGTGGTAGAGACATCTCTCATTAAGACGGTCTAAAACATTATACAGTTCAAGTCGTGCATAGGCGGTGGTAAAACATGCAATAAATATATTGGTATTGCGAGACGGACTGTGACAGCCCTGGGCGTACTTCCAACTGAGCATGGCTGTGTCATCATTTATGAATGACAGAGAAGACACCTCATATTCAGGTAAAAATACATACCCAAAAAGCTTGTCAGGATCAGATACAAGACTTGTGGTTTGCAAATTAGGTTTCTGACCAAATTTGCCCCATAAAGAATTAAGAAACAATTTGGCAATCTGTCTTTTTGCAGGGTTTACTTCTATTTTCTCTGGTCTTAACAAAATACCCTCTTTAGCATAATAAGCATCGATGTATTGGCGTCTTTTTTCATCAGTCGTACACCATTCAGGGTAACCTGAGGATTCCTGTTTATCCCTAAGGTGCACCTTTATATACTTTTCAAATAACGTATCGGAAGAGTAAGGAAAGTGCCAAATCTCAAAGATTTTTCCCAACCTGTAGCCCTTAATCAGGGCTTGTTGTATTTCAATAGTGCACCAAGTACCTGTCAAAGATCGTTCCTCCTCATTATGTTCACAATGTGTTGTTTGGTTATTGGCTGTGCATGTGCGACATAATGGGAACATAAGTTTGCTATTCATTTTAACCGGTAGAACAGGGAAAAATAAACCTCGGGGTGGGTACACTGTTACTTTAGCAAGGCCAAAATAGTGTTCAAAAGGCTGAAAATTATCATAAACGATTACCGGGTGACCCGTGGGATATAATTTTGTTTTGTTGACGTAAGGGTATAGACTGGTAAAATCATAATAGTGTATGCTCTCACCTGGGGCCGCTTTGTGGTACAATTTGATTGCGTTTGTGCGGCCCCCATAAAGGGCATCACGAGGCTCCAGCGGTTGTGGAAAATCTTTATCGATAAGAAAAGCCTGTAGATCCTTGTCAGTTTCTAACAGGTTTGACCAATCATGTTCCCACATCTCACGGACCACATAACCCAGCATTTTTAGAAAATGGGTTTTAACATTGGTTTTGTGGTGTAATTGTGCATAGGTAGTCTTTGTAACTGTGTTAAATGCCTTTTCATTAAAACAAACTGGGCAACCGTGGTAGAAACAACCCTGAAATTCAAAAGCTGTATGCTGGCCATCAATCAGAGCGTACCCATCCAAAAAATAGTTACCAACAGCCCTTTCACCACCCTGTAGAGCGTGCTGAATAGTGATCCCCTCTTTGTGTGCAACATACATTAACCACTGTATAGACTTTGTTGAGAAACGTTTCTGATTTGCATGGTAATTGTCAGAGGGTAAAATTGCTATGGTATTTTTCGGTAAAAACTTAAATCTGTACATGGCCATGCACACAGACGCTAATGTAGTGAGTTGGAAAGGGTCAATATCATTAATGACGGTTTCAGGACCGTCGGGGCCCATAATAGTTTTTACCTTCTTGGTCATCTCCATCACACTTTCTCTGTAGCAGACACAGGCCTGTTTCAGATTTTAACATCATCTATACAGTATTTTTTAAGTTCATCTTGAAAATTGAACTGGCAATGTTGGTTCTCTTGATACCAGACCATAAACTCCTTTTTATCATCACACATCATTTGGTCATAACCATAATAGTCTACCGAAGGCATAGGGCCAATATAGGACTGATTCTGGGATGTGTTAAAAAAGTGTGGAAAATATCCTTTACAGCCGACGAACCCCAGGGCCTTTGGCAATTTACTTAGTTTCATGGGGAGAAAATTTAAAGAATCGATAAATCTGATACCTAGATCAGCGACAGTCACACAAAGTAATTTACCACCTTGCGCCAACAACTCGATAGCTATTTTCTCCTTAAGAAGTTGATTCACCACAAAGTAAGAGTCATACCTACCTGCATTATGCGCTATGAATGTGTAGCTACTAAAGGGTTTGTTTATGATGAGCTTAGACAAACTCATTTTTTAAACCGTTTAGAAAGACTTGACCGTGCTACCGATGCCTTTCGTTCAGGTCTAAATTTACTGACCCCCGCGTGACTAGTCATGGTTGGACGGGGTTTATTATCTCAATCCAAAAAATGGACCAGACAGAGACTTGTAGCTAAACGCCGAGCTAGAACCGTAAAACGTGCCATAAATACATTGCGAGGTGCATTACGTTCTGCGATGTCTAGGCAACGCCGTAAGACCCCTTGTGATACAGACAAATGCTTAACCCCTGTGGTACTTCCAGCTGAGGATGGCGTTGACACTCCTGTTACCCCTGTGACACCCCACACAAATGATACTGAAATAGCCCCATCACCTACAGATCTTTCCCCAGAGATACAACAAAGTCCATTTAGTCCTGAGAATATTAACGATTCGCAGGAGCACCCCAAAGTGCAGAACCCCAATGATGAACTAGAGGCTCCTGTATTTTTGGAGCGTGTTGAACAACGCCGCAGAGATATTAACAATTTCAATGCCGTGGAATATTATGAACATTTTCGGTTTGTAAATTTAGACAGAATAACATCGTTTTCAGACGCACTCCAGTCTGTACATGATGCTATTCAAGAGCTTTTAAACAGAATGATGCCTGATATAGGGCCAAGCGATTTTGTTCAATTAAGACTAGATAGCGATGATCTTGGCAGACCGTTACACTCTATTAGACGTTGTAGAGATGAATTGAATGCAGAAACCTTTTTAAACGCAGTGTCAAACTTGGTACAGAGCAATGCTGAAATTATTGGCAGCAGGTCTTTAAGGCTAGTTGTAATCATTGTTAGGAATAGAGTCGGTGGTGTAATGCATCGTAGGCGTCTTCGGTCAACACCCTATAGTTGTATCATTGCCAGGAAAAAGAGGTGGCTTTATGATTTAAACAATGATAATAATAACCTGTGTCTAGCAGCTAGCATTTGTGCCCTTGTGGCTCAGGATAATCCTGCAGACTCTGTGTTGTTGAAGAGAGCCAGGGAAATACATAAAGCTGTAGGTATCCCTGATGATCGTCTGGTTAGTTTTAGCGACATCCCAGCTTTTGAACAACATTTAGGCATTACAATTAAAGTAATGTATCACAATCATGGTTCGTGGCACTATTTTCATTCAGACAAGCCCTGTAAAGATAAAGTTGTGTTTATATACCATGAGGGCGAACATTATTATGGCATTAAAAAAATTAATGCGTTCATTGGGGAATCATACTTCTGTAAGTACTGTCACACACCATTCTCTCACAAAAACAATCATTCCTGCCGGTATTTTTGTAAGGCCTGTCACAGACAGAACTGTGTAGAAGTGAAAGGGGAGATCCCTAGATGTTCCAGTTGTCGCACTTTTTGTCGTTCACAGGAGTGCTTAAAGTTGCACAAAGAGCTCTCCGTATCCGGAAACATAGAGTGCCGTCAGAAAGCTTATTGTGATTCCTGCGGCCGTTACACTGTAATGGCCGAGCATAAGTGTAAAGGTTTCCAATGTCAGGTTTGCTATGACACTGTAGTCACGCTTGATGGCCATGTTTGTTATATGAGAAGATACACCCCAGAAGACCCTACTAACAAATACATTTTTTATGACTTTGAATGTATGCAGGAGACCGGTGTACATATCCCCAACTATATCTATGCTTCAGAGTTAGTAGGGGATAAGTGCTGGGAGTTTGAGGGTACATCGTGCCTAGAGGAGTTTGTAATAACATTTATAAACAAACCCTTTAGTAGCTACACATTCATAGCGCATAATGCAGGTAGGTATGACTCTTACTTTGTGGTGAATCAACTTCTTAAGGAGAAAATAGCTATCGAGTTGTTGGCGCAAGGTGGTAAATTACTTTGTGTGACTGTCGCTGATCTAGGTATCAGATTTATCGATTCTTTAAATTTTCTCCCCATGAAACTAAGTAAATTGCCAAAGGCCCTGGGGTTCGTCGGCTGTAAAGGATATTTTCCACACTTTTTTAACACATCCCAGAATCAGTCCTATATTGGCCCTATGCCTTCGGTAGACTATTATGGTTATGACCAAATGATGTGTGATGATAAAAAGGAGTTTATGGTCTGGTATCAAGAGAACCAACATTGCCAGTTCAATTTTCAAGATGAACTTAAAAAATACTGTATAGATGATGTTAAAATCTTGAAACAGGCCTGTGTCTGCTACAGAGAAAGTGTGATGGAGATGACCAAGAAGGTAAAAACTATTATGGGCCCCGACGGTCCTGAAACCGTCATTAATGATATTGACCCTTTCCAACTCACTACATTAGCGTCTGTGTGCATGGCCATGTACAGATTTAAGTTTTTACCGAAAAATACCATAGCAATTTTACCCTCTGACAATTACCATGCAAATCAGAAACGTTTCTCAACAAAGTCTATACAGTGGTTAATGTATGTTGCACACAAAGAGGGGATCACTATTCAGCACGCTCTACAGGGTGGTGAAAGGGCTGTTGGTAACTATTTTTTGGATGGGTACGCTCTGATTGATGGCCAGCATACAGCTTTTGAATTTCAGGGTTGTTTCTACCACGGTTGCCCAGTTTGTTTTAATGAAAAGGCATTTAACACAGTTACAAAGACTACCTATGCACAATTACACCACAAAACCAATGTTAAAACCCATTTTCTAAAAATGCTGGGTTATGTGGTCCGTGAGATGTGGGAACATGATTGGTCAAACCTGTTAGAAACTGACAAGGATCTACAGGCTTTTCTTATCGATAAAGATTTTCCACAACCGCTGGAGCCTCGTGATGCCCTTTATGGGGGCCGCACAAACGCAATCAAATTGTACCACAAAGCGGCCCCAGGTGAGAGCATACACTATTATGATTTTACCAGTCTATACCCTTACGTCAACAAAACAAAATTATATCCCACGGGTCACCCGGTAATCGTTTATGATAATTTTCAGCCTTTTGAACACTATTTTGGCCTTGCTAAAGTAACAGTGTACCCACCCCGAGGTTTATTTTTCCCTGTTCTACCGGTTAAAATGAATGGCAAACTTATGTTCCCATTATGTCGCACATGCACAGCCAATAACCAAACAACACATTGTGAACATAATGAGGAGGAACGATCTTTGACAGGTACTTGGTGCACTATTGAAATACAACAAGCCCTGATTAAGGGCTACAGGTTGGGAAAAATCTTTGAGATTTGGCACTTTCCTTACTCTTCCGATACGTTATTTGAAAAGTATATAAAGGTGCACCTTAGGGATAAACAGGAATCCTCAGGTTACCCTGAATGGTGTACGACTGATGAAAAAAGACGCCAATACATCAATGCTTATTATGCTAAAGAGGGTATTTTGTTAAGACCAGAGAAAATAGAAGTAAACCCTGCAAAAAGACAGATTGCCAAATTGTTTCTTAATTCTTTATGGGGCAAATTTGGTCAGAAACCTAATTTGCAAACCACAAGTCTTGTATCTGATCCTGACAAGCTTTTTGGGTATGTATTTTTACCTGAATATGAGGTGTCTTCTCTGTCATTCATAAATGATGACACAGCCATGCTCAGTTGGAAGTACGCCCAGGGCTGTCACAGTCCGTCTCGCAATACCAATATATTTATTGCATGTTTTACCACCGCCTATGCACGACTTGAACTGTATAATGTTTTAGACCGTCTTAATGAGAGATGTCTCTACCACGACACTGACTCTGTTATTTTTGTTAGTACAGCGGGTGACTGGAATCCACCTCTAGGGGACTATCTAGGCGAGCTGACTAGTGAAATACCCTGTGACACACACATTACAGAGTTTGTATCTGCAGGGCCCAAGACTTATGGTTACAAACTATCGACGGATAAAACATCTCTAAAGGTGAAAGGCATAACGCTTCATGCCAGTAATGCCCAGTTGATTAACTTTGACAGTTTAAAAGACCTGGTGTTGGACTACCCCTTGCACTCAGACCCTGATGAACAGAAAAGAATAGTGGTACGACAGACCTCAATTGTCAGAAATAAACTCCTTTGGCAGATAGAGACGCGACCACTACAGAAAACACAAAAGTGTGTTTATACAAAAAGATATTTGGTCGACAACTTTACCACTCTCCCATTTGGTTACTAACCATTCACCATGGACACTCGTTTACAACATCCTTTTTCATGCATATTGGCCGGCCCTTCTAATTCAGGGAAAAGTTATTTTGTCAAACAGGTTTTACAGAATGCTACCACATTAATGTCGCACACTCCTGATAACATTGTTTGGTTTTATGCCTGCTGGCAAGTGCTTTATGATGAATTATTACTCACAACCCCAAATATTCGTTTTATAGAGGGTTTACCCACAACATTTAATGACGATAATTTGTTTCCCCCTAACAGAGTAAATTTGACTATTGTTGATGACTTAATGGAGGCTGCTAGTGAGAGTTCAGAAATTGAGAAAGCATTTACCAAGTATGTGCACCACAGAAATCTGAGTATTATGTATCTGGTGCAGAATGTGTTTTGTCAAGGTAAAAAAAGTCGTACTATAGCTTTAAACACTAAATATATGGTACTTTTTAAGAACCCAAGAGATAAACTGCAAATCACTACTCTGGCCCGCCAAATGTACCCCGGTAAATCACAATTTTTTCTAGATGCTTTTGAAGATGCCACACGCAAATCTTATGGTTATCTACTTGTAGATTTAAGATCTACAACCCTCGAAGAGTACCGCTTAAGAACTGGTCTCTTCCCACCCGACCTTCCCTCGGCATATACTTATAACAAACAGCCCTCTAAAAGCCGATAACATACCATTAACAGGTCATTCCCTGCCGAATCTCAGAGCCTGTAAGGATGTCTATGCGTATACGTCGCAATTGGTTGGCTTTACAAAGTCTAATAAGTGCCTCGCCATCACAGAAAAAAGATATTTTATGCTCCGCATCTCATGATTTAGTCACGGCTATATGTGAAATTGCTCTTAATACCCTTAAAGGTAAGATACCTTTATCACAACAACAAGTAGAAAAGCTAAAAAAGTGGCGAAAAAATATAAAAGCACTGAGCAACAAAAAGGTGTCTTTTAGTAAGAAGAAGCAGTTGGTTAAACAGTCTGGAGGATTTATTGGCTCTCTGTTGGGATTTGCTATACCTCTGCTGACCGGTCTTTTGACTAACCGTTAATGGCCCATGCTGAGAAAAAGTACTTAGTGTCTAATCAAGAGTTAGACCTAATACAGCGAACCACTCAGAGCTCTGAGGCCTCTCGTGAGTCTGTCACTCAGAACCTAGATAATGAGATTATGTCTATTCTTCAAAATAGAGGTGTGTCGGATGATGAGAAGATAAAGAGGTATACCACTATATTGCATAAATACTTGGTACGTGCTAAACAGAGTGAAAGCGAAAAGTTGGGCTTGACACTTTTCTTACCTCCTGGAGAATCCTCAGTACCAAACACCCCTGTAGCACATCCTCATGCTGCTGGAGTCTCTGATGTTTCAGACGCTGTATTTCATGAAGTTGTTAATAATGTAAATGTCCGCTATAAAAAAAATGCTGAATTGTTGTTGAGTAGAATGTCTCAATTTAAGCACATTACCGCTTGGAATGATAAGGGTGAATTTGTTTATAAAAACACTGTTGTACCGGGATCCAGCATACTCGATTTGGTACGTAGTGTTACCCAGAGTCACAATGTTACGGTACGTAAATTACCTCTGGGCTGGGATACTTTTCTTCAGGCTATGGCTGACCTGAACATACCTTCTACAGTTGTGGGCAACACATCAAATAGAGACTATTTGGAACGATTGAAATTGCAGAGCCTTCCAAGTGAGACTCGGGACATAACACCCCATTTTCAAAAGAGACAATCGTTACCAAATATTTCTTTTAGCACCCCGGGATTAACTACATCTCACGGCTATTTGCTACCTAAGAAGCGCCCACGTATACTAAAGCATCCTGCTGATTGGTTGAATTTGTGATGTTTATTCCTTGCTTTTCTGACTAATACATTTGATGATTATTGCTTTTCCTACATATATTGTATTATAGCTTTTCCTGCGGATATTGTATTATTGTTTTTCCTGTGAATATTGCATTGACTTTTTTTTTGTCTAATAAACATTGCTATATGAGTTAATTTGGCATTTATTTATTTCTCCGATTTATATAAATCTGTCCTCTGTGTTTGTTCTATACTTTAAAAAAGATCCCAGACACATCTTTCAAAAACATGCCCAGACACAATCCCTTTACTCAGCAATATCCTTCCTCTAAATGAAATTAAAAATAAATGTAAAAAATCCAATCAAAGAATGTAATACCTCATACAACCATATGGTGGCACACTCTATGAACATTGTATCGTGTCTATAACACCCCGTGATGTGGCTTCATTAAAATGTTCGCTAATATGTAATAAAGATCATGGGCGTGGTCATAACACGCCGTGTGTGTGGACTCATAAAAATGGCCGTTACTACGTCAAAAATAGCACTGGGGACGTAATGTGCCATGGTTGTGGTTTAGTGCCATGGTTTAGTAAAGAAGGGGCGGTACACACATCGTCGCGCAATGGGCGGGTCATATTGCGCAGCAGGCGTGGTTTAATAAATAGGGGTGGGGCACCTGACAAAATAAAAATGTATTAGGGGCGGGGCCCATAAGGTGTCATGGGCGTGGTTTAGTCAAAAAGGGGCGGATCACACAACAATGCGCAATGGGCGGGGTTATATTGCGCAGTGGGCGTGGTTTACTAAAAAGGGGCGGGGCACCTGTCAAAAGTTAGTTTGATGACTTGTGTAGCTGTACACTACTTGAGAAAAAAATCATTTATATAAATATACAAATCCTGGCCCCAGTGCTCCAACTGCTATGTCATAGAATATCTACATGTGTTTTCATTGTATTCTGAGATGGAGCTGATACTTATGTAGGCACAATTAGCAATGGGTCACTAGGAGTGTCAACTGTACCTCACTGAAAAAGCCCCAAAAGGGGAGGGGGAGTTGTGAGTGACAGCATCATGACATGTTATTGTTATTGCACTGACCCAAGAAGCACCTCTAGTGGCTGTCTGAGTAACTGCCACTAGAGGTGTTCCTAGTCAGTAATTTAAACACAGGACAAAATTACTTGTAAATTAGTTTAATTGGCTCTGTTATCTTTAGCTTGGGTTAAAAATGTGCCCAATCGCAGTGACATATATTTAAACATTTATATTTACCTATATGTTACTCCTAATATGAGAAAAAACATGATAATTTTAACTTCATACAGAGCATGAATCCAGAACTTTCAATAACACAACAAGAAAACCATAGAGCGTGCAGAACCCGTATTAAAATAAGACAAATGTAAGTCACCCAATCGTCTCATTCCATTTGATGTGTAAGGGGCTGAGTATGTGTGGGGTGTTATTTACTGAACAAGGGCAAGCAAAAGCTTCCCTTTCAACATGTGCCTGGAGGCTGTGAGATGTGGCAATAGTAAAATAATAGGACTGGGAGACATGACACCAAACCCAATATTAATAAATATAATAAGAGCTGACATCCAGGACATATTTTTTTGTGCAGCGAGGGGGAGGGGGGCAGTTATGAGTGACAACATTATAACATGTTATTGTTATTGGACTGACCCAGGAAGCCCCTCTAGTGGCAGTCTGAGTGACTGCCACTAGAGGTGTTCCTAGGCAGTAATTTAAACAGTACCTTTTCTCTGAAAAGGCAGTGTTTATAATAAAAAGCCTGTAGGGACAGGCAGTAGATACCAGAAGAACTATATTAAGCTGTAGTTGTTCTTGTGACAATAGTGTCAGTTAAAGGGACAATATAGTCACCAAAACAACTTTAGCTTAATGAAACAGTTTTGGTGTATAGATCATGCCCCTGGAGTCTCAATGCTCAATTATCTGCTATTTAGGAGTTAGATCACTTTTTATTATTATATTTTTTTTTTTAGACAATCTTTATTTTTATTTTGGATAGCATAGCAAGAGGTATTACAACAATAACAAGCAAAAACATGTCATGAGTACAATTCACCAATCTTATAACGGGTGTACATCAGATATTCCAGGGTAGAGAGTTTTAGTTAATAGGAGACTGCATAAGATATTGAGTGCGCAATATATTCACAGCTGCTATACATATCTTGTTAACCCCTAGTACAGTCGAGGTGGTAGGACTTTTGTAGAACTCTCGTCGGAGATCCCTGCGAGACATATCAGGCTATCTGGGTTTCTGTGCAATGTTAGTGATACAAAGTTATACCGTTATGAAGCTGCATGCAGATCTCAACCTATTTCACTCTGATTCGATTTCTCATCTCACTCCAGTAGTTCCCCCCAGTAACATGTGGGACTATCCGTGTGTCTGTAGTCAAACTACGAGCCATCTTCGCAGGGATATGGGGCCACCATGAAGTTGAACGTCAGTGGGGTATCTATGTCTGGTCCATGTGAGCTATAACAGGACACTAGGTGTTAGAAAGTCAAGTCGGTGGAGGGGAGAGTGTCTACTCTTTGACGGGTCTGTGAGTTCGTCACTCGGGACGGTCGAGAGCGCTTATAGGCCGTACCCAATACGGTACAATACAGTGTGGCAATCAGGGGGGGAGTCTCTACCGAGGAGTTAAGGAGTCTGACTGTCGGGGCTAAGGGGATGGGAGGAGGGAAAGAGGGAGGGTGAGGGTAGGGAGGGTCGGGTTGCCTGTCTCCCACTCCCCGCCCCGGCGGCCGATATGTGCCACAGCCATGGCGTCCAGACATGGGTACATTTTTCTTGTCTATCCTGTAGGGCCGCCGTAAGGGACTCCATAGTATATATATCCCCCACCCTGTCCATCCACTGCCGGAGTGTAGGCGCATCCCGCTGCTTCCACATCGTGGGGATCAGTGATGTGGCTGCCGTCAGCAAGTGTTTTATCAGGGATTTTTTATAGGCAGCAAGCGACATGTCTGTGTGGTGAAGGAGCATGGAGAGGGGTTGGAGCAGTAGTGTAACATCCGTGATCTGTTGAATGGAATCCCTGACCGCTGTCCAAAAGGGGATAATCTCGGGGCAGCTCCACCAAATGTGCAGATAGGAGCCGTCTGAGGCTCCACACCTCCAACAGTCTCCAGGTATCTCCGCGTCCATGCGGTGCAGAGTGTCCGGTGTCCTGTACCAGTGCGTAAGGATCTTAAAGTTCGTCTCTTGGAATTTGGAGCTGATGGAGCACTTATGTGACAGAATGAAAATCTTTTCCCACTCCTGGTCTGTGAGTGTGGTCCCCGTGTCCCTTTCCCACCTGGAAACATATCTCGGATGTGACAGGTGTTCGCTAGCTAGAAGATGTGCGTATAGCCTAGAGACCCCCTTATCCGGGTGTGACCTGGCTGTGCAGAGAGTTTCAAACTGTGTGAGGGCTCTGTGTAGGCATTGTTTGGCTGGGAAAGTCTTGTATTATGCTTGAATTTGCATGTAATGGAAGGTGTCTAGTCCCGTGGGTACCTTGTCCCCTAAAATGTCCGCCAGGGGTTTAAGTCGGTTCCCTAGTGTGAGATGCTGAAAGCTGAGCCAGTCGGAGTCGGTGTATGTGCTGAGGTCTGCAGGCGTTAGTCCCCCACCCACCCCCGGGTTGTGCGTTATGGGCGTGAGAGGACTGTCCGTGGTCGTAAGTTGGTGTGAGTATCGCAGTGTGCACCAGATTTGCAGTGTGGCGTCAATCAGGGGGTTGCCAGTTCGCAAGGCTCCCAGCGTTAGAGTGCTTAACCAGAGGCGTGAGGGAAGAACGCCACCCGCCTGCGCGAGTTCCATGGGGACCCACAGCTTGTTGGTTGGGCGGGCGTGCCAGTCCACCAGCCTGAGTAGGTGGGCTGCTTGATAGTATCTCAGGAATGACGGGAGCCCTGCGCCTCCTCTCGTTTTTGGGCGTTCTAGTATCGCCTTGCTTACCCTACTCTTTCTCCCGTTCCAAACAAAGTCTCTCACCGCCGCGGAGATCGTTTGGAAAAAGGTTCTTGGCAGCGTAACGGGGACCGCTTGGAACAAAAATAGCAGGCGGGGCAGCACATTCATTTTAACAACGTTGATCCGGCCGAACCAGGAGACATAAAGGCCCCTCCAGCGCCGGAGGTCATTCTGTAAGGCCGAAAGGATGGGGAGGAAGTTTAACTGGTACAGTAGGGTCAAATTAGTAGGTAGCCAGATCCCGAGGTATTTGAGCTTATCAGTGCACCATGAAAAGCGGAATTGTGAGTGTAGGTGAGCGATCCCTGCCGCAGTGAGTGAGATCGGTAGGGCCTCCGATTTAGTCATGTTCAGCTTGAGATTGGAGATGTCTCCAAACTCCCTGAAGGCCCGAAGCAGGTTGGGGAATGACACTATGGGGTTGTCTATGAAAAACAGCATGTCGTCGGCGTATGCCGCCACCTTATGCTCCACTCGGTGCATGCTGTACCCCGTAATACCCCCGTCCCGTCTGACCGCCTCCAGGAAGGGCTCCAGGGTGAGGGCGAACAGGAGGGGGGACAGGGGACAGCCTTGCCTGGTGCCGTTGCGTATGTTGAACGGGGCCGAGAGCGCTCCGTTGATCCGGATACGTGCCGTGGGGTTAGTGTACAAAGCTAAGATCCATGAGCGGATATTGGGCCCGAACTGCATATGACGCAGGGTGGCTTCTAGGTACTTCCAATCCACCCGGTCAAAGGCCTTCTCTGCGTCCGTGGAGACCAGTACCAAATTTTTGTCGGTCGACCGGGCGGAGTGGATCAGATTGAGGGCTCGGATAGTATTGTCCCGTGCCTCTCTACCAGGGACAAAGCCCACCTGGTCCGGGTGGATCAGCGCGGGGAGTATGCGGGAGAGTCTCAGGGCCATGGTCTTGGCAAATAATTTTAGATCTGCATTGAGTAGTGATATCGGTCTATAACTCCCGCAGTCAGAGGGGTCCTTACCGTCCTTGGGTATTACCGTCACCGTCGCGTGTAAAGTGTCAACAGGGAACCTGCCACCTTCCAACAGGGAGTTGAGACCCTGCAGCAAATGAGGCAGTAGTATATTTTTGAATTTGCGCAGGTACGTGGTCGGCAGGCCATCGGGGCCTGGCGCTTTGTTGGACTTAGATTGTTTAAGGGCTGCGGCAAGTTCCTCCTCAGTAATCGGGCGGTCCAAGTCCTCGGCTACGTCCGCCGGGACCTTGCGCCCCACGTACTCAGAGAGGAACGCCTCTATCTTATGCTGATGTAGGGAGGTGTCCGTACGGTGTGAGGTTGCGTCAATATTGTACAGATCTGCGTAAAAATGCCTAAATGCTTGTAAGATGTCCGGAGGTGTCCGTTTCACCGTTCCATCCCTGCCCCTTATCTGATGTACATGTTGCTGTCTATGCCTCTGTGTCAGGGTGCGGGCCAACATTTTCCCGCATTTGTTGGAGAATTCGTAAAAATGTCTATTAGACTTCCGGATAGTGTGTAACAGATTCTGTGAAAGCAAATCCCTGAGTTGTCTACGTTGGTCGGTGAGAAGGCGGTAGGTATCGTCTGTGTGGTCTTGTTTATGTTGCGTCTCCAAGTCCGCTATAGTTCGTGTCAGTGTCTGGATCCGTGTGGCGTGGTCTTTCTTGCGTTGGGTGCAAAGTTTGATAAAATGTCCCCTGATCACACATTTATGTGCCTCCCACACCGTGAGGGGGGCCACGTCGGTGCCGTCGTTGTCAGCAAAATAATGCGTCAAAGTCTGTGCTATTTGGGTGGTGAAGGTAGTGTCTCCTAATACACTTTCATTGAGTTTCCAACAGCGTTCCCGGGGTTTGAAGAGTGGGGACTTAAGTGTGATGAGTACTGGGGCATGGTCCGAGTCATGTTGTATTCCAATGTTGGATGTGAGGAGGAAGGGGAGGTATTCTTGGGCAAGGAAGACATAGTCTATCCGGCTGTATCTATTGTGTACTGCGGAGTAGCATGTGTAGTCTTTAGCGTCGGGATGCGCCACCCTCCAACAGTCGACTAGACCCGATTTACCCAGAGCTTGTTTGGCTTGCCTTAAGCAGTGTGCGGGGATGGTACTGGTGCCCACGGATGTATCCATCCGGGGATCCAGCGGGATATTAAGATCGCCGGCTAGTATCAAAGTTCCCTCTCGGAACCTCTCCAGTTGTGCCAAGGTTTCCATCAGGAATCGATGCTGTCCCTTATTGGGGCAATAGATCGTGGCAAATGTGTACTTATGTGCTGCAATTGCGCCCTTTACAAATAAAAACCTCCCCTGTGGGTCTGCTTGCGAGGTAGTGTTCTCGATCGGGACCTTATTAGCGAAAATAATGGCCACGCCTGCGCGTTTGGAATCTGGGTTGTTGGCGTAAAATCCCAGCGGGTACCGTCTATCCCGTATCTGGGGGGCCTCGTTGCCTTTAAGGTGCGTTTCCTGCAGAAACGCTATCGAGGCCCTATGTGACCACAAGGTTCTCAATAATTGTCGCCGTTTTTCGGGGGCATTAAGACCTCGAATATTATGCGAGAATAGGGTCAGGGAAGCGGGGGTGAAAGTGGTCGCCATGGCTGTTCGGGGCGGAGTGGGGAGAAGGAGGGAAGCTGGGGAGGGAGAGGTAGGGGTACTATCCCTGTCTGTGGGTTCAGGCCCGTCAGGGGTTTCGGGGGGTTAGGCAACTAAGACCCTAGGTCGTGAGAGGGTGACCTGATCTACAGGTGGGTCAGTTGCAGGGGGATGAGAAAGTCCGGTAGGAGAGGTTCGTCCAAAGAGAGCGGTGCCCGCTCTCCCTCGACCCACGTTGTGGGGCGTACGTCTCGGCTATTAGTCGTCCGGGGAATGGGAATCACGTGGCGAAGCGCCAGAGCCATCATGTAAACCGGGCAGGGGGGGTGGTACCGTCCGGGTTGGGGAGTCTGGGTACTGGCTGTGAAAGTGTTGCCACCTCGCGTCATCAGCATACCCCGGTAACCTTAGACAGTTTGCTTACATCAAAGTTATCCATAACGTAATAAAACAACAAGGGACCAAACATAACTGTTGTAATACATCATAACTGTTGACATACATTAACCTTTAAGGGCCTCGTGAGTTGGGGAGGAGCGACCCCGGGGTCGCCGCCCAAACCGCCCGCCACGGCATTGTAGGGAGACCGCACACAGTTTAATTGAGGGCAGTACCCAGGTCCTCAGTTTCAGTTTCGGGCATGCCTCTGATCCTGATATTATTCCGCCTGCCCCTGTTGTCCAGATCCTCCACCTGTCTGCGGAGGTCTAGGAGCACTGAGCCCTGCCTGGCAGTGGCATGGTCAGCTGCCTGGGAGTGTTGAATCGCCTGCAAGTTTTCATGCTCCAGCTCAGTGACACGCTCCTCCAAGGCCGTGAGGTCCCTGCGCACCTCCAGAATCTCCTCACGGATCGCCGCTCTCAGTTCCGCTACCATGGCAGTTTTATCTTGCTTGGTGAGCATATTAGCCGATATGGCTGTCAGTTCCGCCGTGATTTGTGTTAATGTTTCCCCTCTGGCTGGGCTTGGCTCCGAGCCTGCTCCGCTCTCAGCACCAGGGGATGCCGCCGCCATTTTGTCTGCCTGCCTCGTGGCACGGTAAGCGTCTGGCGTGGAGAGAAAATCATCCATCGGGCCGGCCTGTTTTCTCGATGGGCTAGTGCCCGATGGTCCAGGGGTGCCCTGGCGCCTAGTCTTCCCCATTTCGCCTGCGTGGTTTCGCTAATAATAGGGGCTATGTGGGTCGAGATCGCGGAGCTCCGAAAAGCACGTCTCACTCCATGCACCGGCAAGCCACGCCCCCCCACTTTTTATTATTAACCCTAGTCACACCTCCCTGCATGTGACTTGCACAGCCTTTCTAAACATTCCTGGAAAGAGTAATCTAATGTGTATCCTTCCTTTATTGCAAGTTCTATTTAATTAAGATTTTCTTATCCCCTGCTATATTAATAGCTTGCTAGACCCTGCAAGAGTCTCCTGTATGTGATTAAAGTTCAATTTACAGAGCAAGAGATACAATTGTTTAAGGTAAATTATATCTGATTGAAAGTAAAACCATTTTTTCATGCAGGCTGTGTAAAGCAGAGCCAGGGGGAGTGTGGCAAGGGCTGCATAAACAGAAACAAAGTGATTTAACTCTTAAATGGCAGTGACACCTGAGAGGCATGATCTGTAGACCAAAACTGCTTCATTCAGCTAAAGTTGTTTAGGTGACTATAGTGTTCCTTTAAATATTTATTATTATTATTACTGTGGCTTATTTCTAGACACAGACACTTTTTTTAGAGGGGGGACCAAATCTATTTGTTTATTTATCAAATATTTTACCAGAAAGGATACAATGAGAATTTTCTCGTTTTCAAGTATGTCCAGTTACCAACAAATCTCACGCATGTCTAAATTATTTTGAAACCATTTTCAATTGAGTAGGAAATAGAATTGTTTCTCATTAATGGTAATGTACGATATGTCTAAACATAGGTGGAGGATAAATCTGTATTTTTGTGATAAGATTTAAAAATGTTATTATATTGCTCTTGGATATATTAGACTTTTGTCTATTTATGCAATTATGAACTTTCTCAACTGTACTATTACTGATAATGTAAAGTATATCTCTAAGTTCTATTCAAGAGTAGAATGATAAGGAAAGAGAA
Source organism: Pelobates fuscus (assembly GCF_036172605.1). Classification (NCBI taxonomy): domain Eukaryota; kingdom Metazoa; phylum Chordata; class Amphibia; order Anura; family Pelobatidae; genus Pelobates; species Pelobates fuscus. The sequence goes on from NC_086317.1 coordinate 421,112,279, forward strand.
ATGTTTGCCTTCTGTTATCATATTTCAAATTCCCCTTCCATATTTTACTTTGTAAAACTATTCAGTAAACCACATTCCTTTCCCACCAACCAGTTTAACCTTGATCCAATGAATCAAGAAAAAATCCATTTTATCTGTGACTAATGTGTCATTCCCTAATGTCCATTGTTCATTCAAAAAAATCCAAAATCAGTAAGCTGAAAGTAGAAATTATATTATCTGCATGGTGAATTAATGAATTATGGCCAAAATATGGACAAAATGATAGAGCAACAAAGTGAACATGGTCAAAAATCGTCCATGCACTTCATTCATTTGGTAGCTGAAGGCTCTCTCGTTTGTGAGCTCCCGGCCGCTTCCTCCCCCAATAAAATCCTATGAGATTTAATATGACCCCCTTATATTTGCAACCTCCCTTCTGCTGTGCTGTGGGAAGGGGTATGTCTACTATGTAGTGAGCAGCCATCGTCTCGCTGTCATAAAAGCTATTGCTGTTATTTTACTGTCCGGTCGCTAATATAATTAAGGGGGGACCAGTTACAGCTACAAATAAATAATAAAGCAGGGTAGACATAGTGTTCTACCTGTCCCCCCATCTGTTGCCAGTCAGTGGGGGCTATTAAATAACGTAAATGGGGGGATCTAGTTTCCCTCATCAACAACAACCCATGAGCAGCAGGTGGGGGTAATACTATAATACATAAAAGGGGGTGATATATTTTCCACACCTCTCCCCTAAGATTTAGGGCATTTTAAAATCTCCCAGTGGCAAGGTGTCCACTCTGAGTTAAAACTGCACAGGATGCCTAATGCAGTTATGGTTCCCTTGGGAATGAAGAGTCTATAGCCACTTTAACTGTCCTTAGAGTCCTTTCTTTCACCGACCGCTATACTTCACTGCTTCTTGCTTCCTGGTAGCATTTGGCATCCCAAGGCTTCCTCAAGTGCATAAAAATATATAATAAAAAATATACCTACCATCAGATGTCCTCTCTCTTCTTCAAGTTCCATTACAACTATTAAAATAAAAAAGACAGAATCGCAAAAAAAAAAAAAATGTTGGAAAAACACCCCACCACACTTAAAAATAGATCCATCTTCACCCTTCAAGGGCTCTGTGCAGACTAAACTTCCAGGGGAGGGAAAGCCTTATAAGGCTTCCCCACACTATGCAATTTCAGTCAGAGCACTCTGTTCGGCTTGCATATTATGGGCTTTCCCATAAAGGTCCGACACTAAACATCTTTTTGCCAAATACAAGGGTTTTGTCAGAGCTCCACACCACTTATTTCTCCGAATTCTCCTAGGGCTAAATTAACAAATAGAAACCCTATGTTTAGTGTCAGACCTTTATTATGCTTTTTATATATTTAATCTCTGGTATGCACTGCTTTTCCCAGAGTATCCACTAGGGCCTTATTTCAACATTTTTATTTGTTTAGCGTACTTTTCAGGTTGTTTATTTATTTATTTTTTTATTATTCTTTAATTCTTTATAAGGTATTGGTGCAGCACATCAATGCATAACATTGTTGACATATTTTGTAACTTGTTTCACATTTGACAGACAAGACAAAAGATAAAAGATAAGGGCAGAGCGGTGGAGGAGTAGGGGAGTAGGGGAGGCGGCGCCTGACGAGCCAGAGCATTGTCCATCCTTGTCAGCCATGTTGTCTATATGATATGTTTAACCATCCTCTTGCACACTTCTCCCTGGTTGTTGCGGAAGAGGGAGCAGGGATCTACAGTTTGGTCTTTCTCCATTCAAGGAGACTGGTCTGTACACATAGAGTTAGTAGCTGGTTCGTGATAACTTCCCATCCCATTTTCAGGTTGTTTTGTTTTAGGTTTTAAAACGGTATTCCTTTTGCAAAACATCTGGACTTATTTATCTCTCTGCCCTTCCCTAGTAGTGAACGACCAATTGAAGGGATTGTAGGCCTTAAATAAGAAACCGGTATGGAGAGATCCCAGGTGTATGTTGGGCTAAATATCACCACACTGTCCATTTTACTATGAGCTTAAAATAGGAGTATTTCTTTAATCATTTGAAAATGAAATCTAGGACATTAAAATGCTCACAGTCAACTCAAGAAAATGGCATGAACCTTATCAAACACTACAGGATACAGCATTACAATTTCAACAATGCCATAAGTGGAACTGAGGAACACAGGAATGTGAAGAATTTAGATCGCTGTGACATTTAAAAAAAAATGTCCATTATATCTTAAACTCATGACATTGCTTTAATAATTGTATATTTCAGTGTACAAAAACAAACAAACATATTTTTCCTAATGAATTTGGTTATTTTTCTAAGGATACTATGACTTTGTTTAATTTATGTGAAACTTCTATTATTCCAGCTACTTTGGGCTACAAATTGAATGGTACTCTATAAGCACCAAAATAAATTTAGCTTAATGAATTGGTTTTGGTGTATAGTTCTCTGCCATTTAGGAAATACATCACTTTGTTTATACAGTCCTATTTACACATTACCTGCATGTGACCGATACAGTCCCCCTACACATTTCCTGTAAATGGAGATCTAATGTTTAAACTTTCTTTATTGCACATTTATTTAATTTAGTATTCCTTATTTCCTGCTCTGTTTATAGTCTGCTAGAGCCAAAACCAGATTAAGTTTGCCCCGACTACTAGCCAGGGTTCCCATATTGGGGCCCTCTTCTAGATCCATATGCTCTGTTTTTGTGAGGGAGTGCGGCTGCAACACAGACCACAAGGGAATGTTTTTTAAAGAGCTGGCAGGAACATCTTTTGATCTCTCTGTCGGCTTGTGCGAGGTGGGGGGCCCAATTAGAGTCAGAGCTCCAGGCTCAGTCAGAGGCCCTCCAAGAGGGTTTAGGCGGCCACCTTGGTTCTCTAGCAAGTAATCTGGTTCTAGGTAGAGCCTGTAGGAACCTCCTGTGAGTGATTAAAGTTTCATTTACAGAGCAGGAGATTAAAACTTCTCCTTCAACGTAACTTCAAACTTCAACGTAAACACACTGTGCTGATGGAAAATTACACTGTTCATGCAGGCTGTGTGAGAAACAGACAGGGAATGTATGGCTGGGGCTGCATAAATAGAAACAAAATTAATTTAACTCCTAAATGCCAGATAATTGAAAAGTGAGACTTCAGCAGCATGATCTATACACCCAAACCCAAGCAAAAGATGTTTTGCTTAGAATATCCCTTTAAGAACTCTTGAAACAGTCTGTATACAAAAACTGTGTATAATGTACAGGCATTGCTTGAATCTGTGCTAGAGATCATAAACCTCATTAAATGTACCTGTCCTCATTGTGCATCATTCATCACTATGCGAACAAGCATAGTACGAGCCATAAATTCTAATTAAATACAAATGCTGCAGATGCATATCAAGTCAATGTACGCTAACATTGGAGGGGTTCTATAACTTAAATGCATTAATCTCAGCTGCCCATTTGTACAATTTGTGATGGTCGCTCCATCACTCCATTTCTTATAAATATATTTTTTTACAACATTCCATGATATGGTGAGACATTCATGAAAATGTTGTATCCTTGCAAAAATAGAGAAAAAAAGCCAGCATTTTCCTGAACAAGCATGCATCATTACCAATTACCAATACTAGATGGTGGAGCTAGCACACTCTATAGAAAGAAAGCTGTAAATATAACAAGGCAAGACTTTAGCCCAAAGATGTACTTTTCCAAAGTCCTATCCCACATTGGCGCTGGAGATGTGTAGGTGTCACTGATGTGAACTACAGGAGTGGAAATTAAAATTCAACTCTTTTTTCCAACTAATATAATGAAGCCTACTTTTTTATTTCACTACAATTCGGTGTTCATTTATAAACCATCTATAAAATTCGGAATTGCAAAATGTATGCTGTGACTCAAGCGGAGTATATTTTTTTAAATCAGTACTCTTTGCCATAATTTTGCCATTTGGATTATAATTTGCTACAATGTGGAGTTTAGTGAGTATACCTCTTGTGTTGCAAATGCCCTCACTAGGCTGCTTTCTATGATGCCACCAGTTTAGTGAATGAACCGGGAGTAAAAGGATAATTCAGTAGATGTGCTATATTTAGTCTACGCTTGTCTAAATGCAATAGAAGCATAAATAAAAGTACTCTGTAAATTACTCTGTAATCCCTACTACAAATTCAGCATTAAATCCAAATGGGCACCAACAATTGCCAAACAGCACAGAATCCATTCAGACCTTTAGATTAATGGTCCGTTTACATTGCCATAAAAGCCTGGCTAGCGTGTTGGCCTTTAGAAATGCACAAGTCCCGCATAAAATTCGATTTAAATTTTTTTCCTGAGTATTTTTAAATGTCATAGCAGAGCACAGATGTAGATGCTGAAACGGAAATATAATTCAGTCCATTATTGGGCATTTCACCATTCACCTGCCTTGGTGGAAACCCCCAACCAGACACCCAGCTTCCTCCCATTCCAGGCTCGGAAATCCATTAATAATTAAGATGATTTTATGGTGCTTATTTGTTAATTATTTATGTATTCTATTATGGGTTTTCTTCTTGTATTACGAGAAGAGCACATTCCTGAAGAATTTATTTTATTTGTCATAGACAGATAATGATGTCCTTTAAAACAGTTTGGAACATTCCGAGAGGTTTTTTTTTTCTCTGAATCTATTCCTGGACAGTTTTATTACAAAAAGCATAAAACAGCACATCTGATGCCCCAGATCTTTTCTCTGACTGCTGTGCCATTAGAATAAAGTAATTATCTCTCTTTTGTTCGCAAGTCACCAGCTGCTTCTCAGAGGTAATAGGATTTATGCAAATATGCTTGTTACAGTAGCAGGGGAAACTAACAGCTATACGGTGAGCAGGGAGCATTGTATGTCTAAGGGAGGTCATGGCCAGACCTTCGAAAGCTTTGGCTCTAGAAGGACCTGTCCCCCAGCAACTCACTGCGTTAAATGCAGTAGAAACATCAAATCGACAAGATAAAAGAGAATGGGCAAAGCATTTTGTTGGTCCTGATTTTTATTTCTAGACAACAATAGTGTTGTTACTTGTCTTTTAACCTTTTATGCACAGCATTTACATGAGTTAATAATAGGTCTTGTTCTAGACTGACTGATGACATCCGATGATGCTGCCAAAGGTGGAGTCATACCTCTGGCAGCAGATGGATTAAAGGGACACTATAGGTACCTGGACCACTTCATCAAATTGTTTAACCATGCCATTGTAATTATTGCAGGTATTGAGAAACATCCATTAGAGGCACTTCCAGGGTGTGAACTTTTGATTGCATGAAGAGATCCAGCATCAGCTAAAACCCCATACTAAAGCATTGATTCAATGCTTTTCTATGAAGAAGTCCTAATGCAATCATGGCGATCACAGCGCATGCATATTAGGTCCCCCATCTGTGGAGGAGAAGCGGATGCGGAGCCTGATCCAGCACCGAGGGTCATCACCGCTGGAATCTGTTTGGAATCTGGGACAAAATAGTTTCAAATCATTTCAGTGCTGTGGGGAGACAGAGCATCAAGGAAGGGTGGGGGAGGGGCGGGGGGGGGCAGAGGCTACTATAGTACTAGGTATACAACGTTGTATTACTAACACTATATTTTTCCCTTAAACTCCATATGTGCAGTGTAAAAATAGTTCAAATCACTGAAGTGGTCATGGTGCGTGGGGTAACCATTTAAAGTGTACCTTTCATGGTACACAAAACCTGCCTTCATAGGGGTTGTTTAGGAAAAAAATGAATTCACTATTTTTCTAATGCATTATATAGGTAGGGCTGTTCATATCATCACACATCACAATCTTTACACAGGTAGCAGCTATACTGTTCACAATAATGCAAAGTGCTTATGGTGCTTTGACTGACCATTGAAATAAAATATTAAAAAAAAAAAAAACATATGCATTGTGCTAGCAGAATTGCTTCCAATTGTATAGATTGTATATATAAAAAAAATTTAAACTACTGTCCCTCCCCCTTGTCAATCAATTTTAGGCATAAAGTCAGATATGCAGATAATTGATTGACAGGGAAGAGCAAAACAGATATCCTACAAGCACTACAGTGAATACTGTCTGCTAGAAGAGTACAGGGATTGGTTGACAGATGTCACTTCTTTCTGATGCCTATGAACTGGCAGTAAAGGTGAAGTGGCTGGCAAATATTTAGATTGTATACAACAAATGTTTGCTCTTACCCCTCCTAGCAGTAAATACCTTCATATAACCATGTCATATCTCCATTCCTGTTCTTTAGGCCCCAGTCAACAAACTCAGCTAACATACAGAGAAACATCGTTCACTCTGGCTATCATCTCCAAATTCCCCCTGCTACCTCTTGTCTCAGCTCCTTATTTTAACCTAGCTAAGTACTTCAATGGCCAGATCTCAGCTCACAAAGAAGGGCCCTCTTTACCTTTTGTAATGTCCTGTGTATACTGTACTGTATTTTTCCCTAACTGCTAAACATGGTGGCACTTTACAAATAATAATAATAATTTTTTAATAATAATATTAAAAGTATTCCCAGGAAGAGACAATCATATCTGATACGGTTAGATGAAGGAGGGGCTAGGGGTTTGTTACATTACTGTGGCACACACAAAGTTGCAGTGGGAAGGAGACGATTATAAAAGCAACATCTCTTTATGATAAATTCTATATTCAGTGTATAAGGAGAAATTATTACTTGTCATATTAGTGTCACTGTATTGTCCATTTTTGTGTGCCCATTATATACAGTATGTAAAAAGTACATTAAATAGGTTTTTGACCATGGGAGTCAGGGGGCAATAGCCCCCTAGGTCACTAGAATGGAGAGGGCCGTAGTCTGCCCTCCCTTGCATTTATTTATTCATGGTTAACATGATAATTGAGCCATCTTTACTATGTTAAAATAGCCTCTACATTAAGGCTAATTCATGTATCTTCAACCTTTCCTGTAAAAGCAGAATTTAGTAACGCATGTCAAAAAATACAATATTGACCTTGAGGTGAATATTCCTCTTTGCTTCTAATTATAGTCTGATACAGTTTTCTGCAATCAGCCTCGGATTATGTGATTTTCATGTTACAGGCCAGCGACAGACTATGTCACTATAACAATCTTGTCCTTTAAGATTCCGCATCAACACGGAATCTCCTGATCACATTGTTACGAACAGAAACAAAAAAGTTGCCAGTGTAAGATACAAAGTACATTTCGTGCTGAACTTGACAGACCGGAAGCGGAGGCTGGCATAGAATATCACTGGCGCCTAAGGAGTTAAAGTGCCGTAATTTAGGTCTTTTTTTATGTTTTTATGTAATATAAAAAATGTGTGGGCTAAAGCTGGCAGACTGAGCTCCACCTTATGACAGGTAGAGGGTAAACTGTCAGCCTGCTAATGTGGGGGTGTTATGTACCACACAGGTAACCTCTCACCAGAAGGAGGCATTGAAGGTCTTCAGATCTATTTTAGCAGCAAGACGAAGAGATGTACTATATTCTTTTTGTTATCGCATCAAACCTTTACAAACATGTCACCTCAAGCTTTCAGCTTTTCTCTATCCGTCTGAGGTTACCTATCAGATAGAATCACCAGCTCCCGAACTGCATTGCAAATTGGTTTAAAATTTGATATTACTTATCTTAGTGACAGACAGTCTCAGCACAAAGTAAGTGTTGTGGAGAATAGACATCTGCAGAGCTGATTAGCAGGGAAAGGGAAAAAAGAAAATATTTGAGGCTGTTTTCAAAAAGGGTGTGTAAAATGTCTGTGAAACATTTTTCGCCTTGACTCTGAAGTGAAAAAAAATGCCATTTCGTATTCTGTTTTCAATTATTTCCTCAGTTTTATATGAAGTGGGAATGAATGAAATAAATAAATAAAAAATAAAACAATTACATTTATTAGCTTGTAGACTGATTTTCTTTAGACAATAGGTGTGCTACAGATTTCGTTTGTTTGTTTGCCACAGTGATGATCAACATCTATCAGTGTTAATCACTACAGTGAGAATTGCAGGAAACTCAAAGTACATTTTAAATCTAAAGCAATGATGTCACTCTGGTACTTTGCAGAATATGCACAGAACCCGAATGGTAACATTGCCACTGGGGGTCCGGGGGCTAGGGAGAGGGGGTTGAGTTCTACTTGCCTGAATCTGTCCCTTGCGGGTTCTGCTATTTTCTGGTGCTTCAGCTCCAGGAAGGAGCCGACATCACTGCTGAACTGCAAGAGTACAGCATTGAGGTCCATGGAGGAACTCGCCGGATTCACCATAGATTCCAATTCCCTGAAGCCGTGAGTAGTGATGGTTGGGGGATTGACACTTCTAAACTGCAATAGCTCCACCCAGTATCTGAAGGAGTCAGGTGTAGGAATTATACAGAGACAAAGTAGTCCCTACATTGTCTCACTCAATCTCTTGACTGGGTTGGAATTTCACTGAAATTCTATCAAAGTCAATATAAGTATTTCATAAAGATTCTATCTTTATAAAATACCCACCCCAGGGGAAGGCCCCCAGGGATTGGGAGTTGGATTGTAAGGGGCTGTCCTAGTATAAATAGGCATCCATTTTAGAATTAGGCACTTTTAATTTGCTTACCTGGCCTAATTTGTCCCTCCCATGTTAGCGGGGTATATTGGGTGTTTAGTTCCCGTTTGTTCACAGCGGCAGGACTAGAGAGCATAAAGTTAAGGGACAAACAGGTTCTGGGTTAGTTTAACCCCTTAAGGACACAGCTTCAGCAGCTTGTCTTACCCTTAAGGACACAAGCCATTTTTTGCTGTTTGCGTTCAATTTACATCTCTCACATCTCTCACGTGTTCAATTTACATCTCTCACATCTCTCACGTGTTCAATTTGCATCTCTCAACACTTATTGTATACCGTTTTTTTAGACGACAAAAAGGGTTTTAATTTGATGTGACATATTCATATATAAATTCTCATTTATTACAATAAAAATGCAAACTAATGGGTTTAGTCAATAATAATGTGTGCATAATATATCCAGCTTAGGAAAAATAATTTAAAAGCAATTCATTTATGTGTCTTGATCTACAGAGTACATCATATGTGTAGGATTTATTTAAAAAAAAAAAAAAAAAATTACAGGTCACAAACTACAAGGACTAAAATAAAATTTCAGTTTGAAACAAGTTTAGAAGTTGGTATGTTTGTCTTGGAAGTTTCATACTCATCACAGAAAACAAAATTTCCACACAAAAGTATATATTTATAAAAAGTAGACATCACAGGCTATTTACCTAAGATTATTTTGACACTTTTTACATAGCCATTTCACCGCCAATCTCTGCTAAATATAAGAGTAAAATTGTGTTTTTTCTCTATTTTGGCATATACACATATAACAAGGTTTTTGTAATTTGTATTTCGTTAATCTGATGTGTGTGCTATTCCTGTACAGAAACCCATATTGTGTTCAGCTACATCTGCTGAATACGATACCCCCATTGTATGCCTTTGCCACTATTCTGTGAAGCTACAATGCCATATAGGAGACCATGCTTTTTAAGTTTCTATAGTTAGAATTTTCATAGATGGTCCTATGTCTGATTTTTGTGGCATTATAGCAGTGTGACTGTTGAAATAACCCCACAAAGGCCTTCCATTTGATAAAGCAGACACTCCAGGGTATCTTATTAGACATATATTATACCTTAACTTGCCATCATTTTTCGCCAATTTATTTCAAATATTGTGGTGATAAAAAAAATGACTGACAGGGACAGTGAGTTTGTATTGTATATTTTGCAAACCTTATGTGTGCTACGGCTTTATATTACTTCATATGTTGCCTGAGTGCAGCAATACCCCCGTATGTACCTTTGCCAGGTATATGTGGACTTTGAAGGGGCACATTTAAGACACAGCCATTGCAGTTTTTGTTCCAAAATTAGAATTTTTACACTGTGTTCATGTCCCATTTTGGAGTATTTTAGCAGGCTACATATTTCAACAACCCTATAAAGGCATACCATTTTTTAAAGAAGATATCCCAGGGTATTTCAAAAGACATTTTTTGAACCTTAGCGTGAAACTACTTTTCAGCTAGCTTGTACCAAGTGTAGTGGTAATAAGCATTTTTTTCTGCCTTTTTGACACACACAGTGAGATTGTATTGTATATTTTGCAAACCTTATGTGTGCTACAGCTCTATAATACTTCCTATCTTGCTCAGCTATGTCGTCTGAGCACAGCAATACCCCCATATGCACCTTTGCCAGGTATATTTGGACGTTGAAGGGGCACATTTTTTCAAATGTTTTTTACGTTGTGTCCATATCCCACTTTGGAGGTTTTTTTTTTAGTAGGTTGATTATTCCAACTACCCCACAGAGGCATACCATTTCTTAAAGAAGACACCCGAGGGTATTTCAAAATGCATATTTTGAACCTTAACATGAAATATTTTTTCCACTAGCTTGTTCCAAGTGTAGTGGTAATCATCATGTTTTTTCTGCATTTGATACACACAATGAGTTTGTAATTTATATTTTGCAAACCTCATGTGTGCTATGGCAGTATAATACTTCATATGTTGCTCAGCTATGTCATCTGAGTATAGCAATACCCCCGTATATACCTTTACCAGTTATATGGCGACGTTGAAGGGGTATATTTGAGACACAGCCATTTAAGTGTGAATTTTTACGATGGGTCCATGCCCCACTTTTTTAGCAGGTTGTTTTTTCCAATTACTTACCAAAGGCATACTATTTCCTAAAGAAGACATCCCAGGGTGTTTTAAAAGGCATATTTTGAACCTTAGCTTTTTTTTTTTTTTTTTTTTTTACTGTTAACCCCTAACTAGCAGTAAATCCCCCAATTCCCCCACTAACTTCTACCCACCCTGGCTAAATAAATATTTTATAAATATAACTAACTAATTAGATACTAATTGCAATGTGTATTCCCTTGTTATTACGCATCGCACTACAAAATAAAGAATTTAAAAAATTTAAAAATATTTTTTAAAATGTATCCAGGCTGTTTACTGATTGTTGCTTTTATTTTCTCAAACATTTTCTGCATATTTGTATCCCAAGACCAGCATGCATTTTTCTGAAGCAGCTCTCATAGGGGTGCTGTTTGCTGCGCTAAGCCTTGTGAGAATTTTGACAGATAGTTGAAAATACCTAGTGCTGTTTCTAGCTCCTTCCTGGAGGTTGGTGCTTGCATTTTGGTAATGGCTTGTATTTTGTTGGGATCAGATTTCAGTCCTTTACTGATGATGTGCCCAAAGTAGTTCACCTCCTCAACTCCAATCTAAGGTTTGTTTGGGTTTAGGACCACTATATGCACCCAGACCACTTCAGCTTAATGAAGTGGTCTGGGTGCCAGGTCCACCTAGGATTAACCCTTTCTGCTGTAAACATAGCAGTTTCAGAGAATCTGCTATGTATACTTTAGGGTTAATCCAGCCTCTAGTGGCGGTCCAGCCTCCACTGGCACCCTCAGGGCACTATAGTGCCAGGAAAACGAGTATGTTTTCCTGGCACTATAGTGGTCCTTTAAGTAGTGCAATTAGGTTTTGGTCATGCTCGACACGGTCTTTGCCATAGACCAACAAATCATTAATTATAACTTTCAAACCCTGCAGACCCGAAATGAGCTCATGTGTTTTTTTTCTGGAATATTTCCTGAGCAGATGCTACCCCAAAAGTAACTCTTGTAAAGCGCCATCGTCCAACAGGGGAGTTAAACGTGGTGAGGCGACGTCTAGTCTCATCTAGACGCAGTTTCCAATACCCAAATTGTGCGTCTAGCACGCTGAACACTGATGCTCCAACAAGTTTATGTGCTATATCTTCTAGAGTGGGTAATCTGTAATGTTCTCTCATGATTACCTTGTTTAAATCACGTGGGTCAATGCATATTCTGATTGCTCCTGTGTTTTTCTTTTCTACCACCACCATGGTTCTGTTACTCTTTTGATCACTCCTAGCTCCTCCATTCTTGAGAGTTCTTGATTCACCATGCTTTGAAGAGCTAGAGGTATTTTCCTTGGTGCATGTAGAACAGGGTGTGACCATTCTTTTATGCAAATTATGACTACAGTACCTCTGTCTTTTTATTGTCCTCTGCAGTTATGTGTCCACTTGCACACCATGCTCTGCATACATCATGACCTGTTTGGCCCACACTGATAAGAAAGTATGTTGCCTTTTGTTGGTCAGTCCAATGTGCTGAATCAGGTCCTGCACAAACCAGCTCTATCAGCTCCCTCCATTTTGCCCAGTTCTCTGATACATTGCCAGGTTCTAAATCCAGGGGAAGAATGTTTTTTTTGTGCTGCAGCTGTTTGCCATTGTTCTCTGCACCCCACTTCAGGTACCATGTGTTGTATTGACATAAAATACTGAGAGAGGATTCAGGAGCTTAACCAGGATCTCTTTATTCTTAGTCTCTCCTTCACAACTGAACTATAACCTGTGACCTATTTCCTGTTCCAGGTTACATGATAAGATTTAAAGTGAACCAACACATTAACTATTTAAAGTAGAACAGTGCAGTTAAACAATGAACATTAGAGATGTCACAAACAAAATGACATATCATATATTACAGCGACTATGCACCTGTCATGTCAAAATAGCTGAACCAGAACAATTCTGCCAGTCAGCCATGCTTTCAGTTCAGCAACTTTGACCTTTAATTTGAAAAATTCACTTTGAAAGTACTTTGATTTTCCTTAAATTCTCACTTTAGTGAATAGCCCTGTATGTTTGTTTCTAGACTACATTTCCCATGGTGCTTATTTAACTTGAGGGTTGGATGAAGATAATGAGAACTGTAGTCCACTAATATCTGCAACACAGAGGTTAGAAGTCCATTTTCTGCTATTATCCACACTAACAGCAGTGGTTGGTCTCTTGATGTTAGTGAATGCTGTGTCTCTTTGTAGTTTTAAAAAATAAAAGTAACTAAGTTTCTGACCAAATTCGGTAAACGGTGGGCTGTCACTGGAACTGAAAATGGGGAATGACGCAGGTAGACACGATTCAATTAGATCCAGATCCTGCATTTCATTTATTACCTTTATAATACTTGTTACCTGTGGTTTTGAGTGATAACCTAGCTCTAAAAAGTTATTTTCACCACTGGTGGCAATTATGATCGTTTTGCAGAAACAGGCACCATAATGTTTTCCCTCAATAGCTTAAACATTTGCTTGATTTGTTTGTTCTTTTGTGCTTGATGTTTGATTTTAGATTTTTTTTTTTTTTAAACTTAGTTTTACATTATATGTGAAGCACCAATTTAAGGTAGCATCCCAATAAAGGCATACACAAAACAATATAGCCACTATAGTTCCCTGTAGTCGTTATAGTACCTCAGTGCCCAGGAGCTGTCTCCCACTTAAGGCCTCTATTTAATATTGTTGGATAGTTTTTTTTTTAAATGATATTAATATCATAATTATGATATTAATAATTAAATCATTTTTAATATTAAATATAAATATTAATATAATATTAAATTTATATTAAATATAAATATTAATATAATATTAAATCATTTTCAAAGTTTATCTGAAAATATTAAATCATTTGACAAGCTTATTCAACACTATTTAATTGAGGCCTTTATATCAAATCTGCCCTCAGAACTCAATGACATCCAGCTCGGATGAAATTGAAATTCATAAGTGGTGATTGTGCATTATCAATGTGGTGAAGAAAGGGGCTGTCTTCAAGGCCAAGCCCTGGTTTATGTCAAACAATTCCTTAAATCGGGTGAGTGCACTAGGACACAGAGAGATGAAGTGGTTATATTACTTAGAGAGCCCTAAGCCCTTTCTAGTTGTAAATATCATTTTGCCCATTCCCAGAGTCCCAGGCTCATTGACAAATTTTGCCCAATTTCAGCACCCATCCAAATTCTTGCACCCATGACTTTTCAAACAAAATCGATAGAATATATTGCCCCTCATTTTTTAATGGCAGATGCATTTAAAGTTGCAACAATCTCAATGTATAGTAAAACTTGAATCCAGCGCCAGATGAAGGTCCCGGTGCTGCTCTCCTGCACCCCTTCCTGACGTCACTGGTTCCGCACCTGGTCTTATAGAGAAGTCTGTGCATGGACCAATTGCCAGCTTAGAGCGCATGCACGCTCAAGCCAGGAAAGGGGAGGGAGTGAGGAAGAGGGAGGGTTGTTTTTTTAAAAAAAAGGTGCACTCTGCCTGCAAGGGGAAAAGGTTTACATACTTTATGCACAGAATTGACATTAGGTTACAGTTCTGGACTGCCTAAGTTACAAGTGGTGGGGCTGTAACTGCCCCATCACACAATCAACAATATCTCTGTCTGTGCCGTGTTTCAAGCAGAAACACTACACACTAACTCCTACCACTATGACCAATGTAAATCACTGAAGTACTCGTGGTTTTTAAAGGTATTCTGAGAGTAACATAAATAGTACAAAAAAAAAAAATTACAAAAATCTGAATTGTTAACTCTCATCGATTCAGTTATTTCACCAGTGATCCAATTTTAGGACAAGATTACATTTTAACATAATTTGACTTATTGTTTGTTGTCTGGCTCAACCTGTAGAAATATGCTTAATGCACACTGTGCATTCTACACTTATCTATTAAAACTACAGCAACATTAATAAAATGTATTCCCTAAACCTCATGCAGCCGGACCATTTTTTTATCTCGTCTGATATACTTTTATGCATTTCTATTCTGACACTAAATTAAATAACATTTATGAATTGATAACAGATATCTTTCTGCGGTTTCTTTGAAAACCAGACTATATAGGCTATCTCAGCAAAAGCTTATTACGAGAGAATAGACTATTTTCTTACCAAATAATTTTAAAGAGGAATTGTTACTTGTTTGATTATTGTTATATTATCTTGTAACTGTTTATTTTAAAACCACAGCATTCTGAAGGTTGCATGGAGGCCTCCTACTGCCTTTTGAAGATTACTCAAATATCGAATTTCCTTTTTTCTGACTGACTTAGAGGCGGGTGTTATTCAAGATTCTGTCCACAATTAACGAGGGTACTTAAAAGGGAATTATATAGAGAAAAAAATGGTCCACGCATTTTAAAACATTATGTAGATAAAGCATAAAAAAATAATGCAACAGTTTGGTGCCGTAATGCACAACGTACTGGACATTTCCTTTATAAACCTGAAGCTCATAGAGGTGGTATATTATCTTGCTATCTACTCATGCATACCTAACCTATCTTGTTAATTTCACTGTTATTTACTCTTGCATACATAGACTGTTTCATTATTAGGATTTTAAAATGAGGCTGAATTTCTCAGGAGTTAATTTTCATGTGATTATTTACAAATGACGTACTTGAGTTTTATATATACTAAGCCTGGCTATATATGTACACTCCTGCTCTAACTCCTTTTTTACTTGAATAGTAAATTTAAATCTGCCTCAATAAAAAAAATTAAAAAAAAGTGATTGGGTTAAAAAATTGTAATAATGCAACAAACAAAAATGAAGAAACATTTTAAGTTTTATTAGATGTGCAGCTTAGTGGATTAGTGGACCTGAAGCTATAGGCAGCCCTTTCCCCAACTAGGTGATTCGTAAGCCATAAATCTCTATCCAGCAGAGGTTCATGGGATAAGTAGTTTATCCCCAAGACCACTTCAAGTTATCACCTAGGATGAGTGGAGCTGCCATTTTAATGATTAGCAGCCATACTGTGGCTGCTATCAGTTTACACACAGCTAGGTCTACTGTTCAGTTCTAGGTGCAGCTACTGGTCTCCTGAGGGAAAGTAAGAAGATACTTGCCTGAATAACCCTACAAGTGCAAATGGTCCCTTTAAAGATAACTTCACTGCATTCAATTGTTTCTTATACAATTATGGCTTTTTTTTTTTTTTTTTTTATTGAACATTTAAATAGCTGTAAATGATAAACTTAACTTTAGATCAGTGCACTAGTCAATTCTTGACTATTGTGTGCTTTAAAATAGATAGGGCTTATAATATATATATATATATATATATATAGGGCTATATATAGGGCTTATAATTTTCAATTTTCATTCTACTAAGACAATTTGATTAAATTTCAACTATTAAGAAAATCTCATTAAATCTTAATTTATAATTTAATCTATTAAATAAATATGATTAAATCTTTTTTCAGGACCATCATTACTGCTCTGTGTAACGGAACGCAGTATATTAGTCCACGATATCCGTTGGTATCCTCAGGAAATCCACAGTCAAGACAGAAAGCACGGCAATATTCCCCATCCTCCCCATAACCGGACGAAACACAGTTTGGGAGTCAACTAACTTCCTTTATTCACAGACTTCCATATTTATGCAGTTCCCCTTGCAAGGGGTTTCCTTACAGCTGTTACAGGGGATTTCTCCCATCAGGCATTGTAATTATCCCAACAGGCATTGCTACACGAGAGGGATACTCCCACTAAAATGGACGATTAAGTGGATTATCCCCTCGTGGAGCAAAACCGACAATTTATACAGAAATCCATATTTTATACATTTTTGCTCGCTTTTAGACGAATGACCGTTCGGTAGATAGCTGGGGTCGGCGGGCACATTTAGTGAGAATACCGCTCTGATCCCAGCTACTCTAACCGAACGCCGCACAAAATACATTAAAACATTGAGTTCGGTTTAAAAGTACCGAACATCTATGGGGAACAGAATGTGCCGAACGCGGAACTCCCGAACGCTCTAGAAGTCCAGCGGTGTTCGGATCATCGAGTAGCCGTTTTCAGTTCCAGGCTCTCGACGACCGAACACCGCTGCAGAGACAAAGGATCCAAGATGGCCGACCGCCGCATGGTCGGTAGCAGGACGGCGGCCACCTAGGAGAGCCCTTAATTACCGATTGCAACATTGTTGCAATCGGTTAATTGGTACCACACGACTTGTGAATGTGTGGTCTACCTGGGGAGCCCGCATTCGTACGGCGAACGGCTGGGATAGCCGTGTTTCGTCGAACGAATGCTTTGTATGCTGGCAGCGTATGGCTGCCAGCATGCGAACGGCCATAACACAGCACTTATACAGGTAAGGACATACAGTATACATTCAGCCTATGGACAACCTGCAATACATATAGTCCAGAAGTGGCTAGGTTTGCCACAATGCTCCCCCAGAACCAAGCCGGCATACACAGTCTGATCCCAACGGATCGGCTTGGGGATGTCCGGGGGAGTACTCACAGATCACTTCTCTAGTTCAGTCTGTCTGGATAACCCGTCAGCGTTACCGTTTTGTTTTCCTGGCCGGTAGTGGATGGTAAAGTCAAAGGGCTGCAGCGCCAAACTCCAGCGCAACAGCCGGGCGTTGTCCCCAGATACACGGTTTAGCCACACCAACGGGTTGTGATCTGTGAGTAAGGAGAAAGGTTGTCCATACAAATACGGCTGTAACTTTTTAAGGGCCCACACCACGGCCAGGCATTCCTTCTCAATAGCGGCGTAGCTCACTTCACGGGGTAACAACTTGCGGCTTAAGTAGGCTACGGGATGTTCTCCGCCATCGGCTCCCACTTGACTCAGCACTGCCCCCAATCCAAACATTGAAGCGTCTGTGTGGACAAGAAATCTTTTAGTTGGATCAGGAGCAGTTAACACGGGAGCATTAGTTAGTGCGGTCTTGAGCTGTTGGAATGCCTGCTCACACTCTGGGGCCCAGACAACCAGTCGGGGAAGGTTCTTTTTGGTCAGGTCCGTCAGGGGTTTGGCCAGGGTACTGTAGTCGGGTACAAATTTCCTATAATACCCTGCAGTCCCTAGAAACGCTAGCACCTGGGTTTTGGTCCTGGGGGTAGGCCACTTGGCCACGGCCTCAATTTTGGCTGGCTCGGGTCTCTGCTGCCCACACCCTACTCGGTGTCCTAGATACTGCACCTCGGCCATCCCTATGTGGCACTTACTCGGTTTCAGCGTTAACCCCGCTCCCCCAATACGATCTAGGATCGCCCCTATATGTTGGAGGTGGTCTTCCCAAGTCTGGCTGAAGATGGCTATGTCGTCCAGGTAGGCACAGGCATAGTCCTGGAAGCCGTCCAGTAGTCGATCTACCATCCGCTGAAAAGTAGCCGGAGCGTTTTTCATCCCGAAGGGCATGACCTTGAACTGGTACAGGCCAAACGGGGTGACAAACGCCGACTTGGGGATGGCATCATCGGCTAAAGGAATCTGCCAGTATCCCTTACATAAGTCAATTGTAGTGAGATACTGGCCCCGTGCCATTTTATCTAGCAGTTCGTCTATACGGGGCATCGGGTAGGCGTCAGACACGGTCTTGTCATTCAGCCTCCGGTAGTCAACGCAGAATCGGGTCGTGCCGTCCTTTTTAGGCACCAGGACTACCGGTGATGCCCAGGGGCTGAGGGTTCGATAACCCCTAACTGCAGCATTTCATCCAGCTCGGCCTTCATATGAGTCCGGACTGATTCCGGGACCCTATATGGTGCCTGCCGCATAGGTAGCTGTCCCGGGGTTTCAACTCGGTGGGTGGCCAGCGGAGTGTACCCAGGTAAATTAGAGAACGTAGCCCCTTTAGCTACGATCAGCGCCTGTATCTGGGCACGCTCGCGAGGGCTTAGCCGCTCCCCCAGTTGAACCCCCTGGGAGGGCTCTACCGGCTCTTCCTGTCCTAGCAGATCAGGTAGTGGTAAGTTCTCCTGATCTTCCATGGCTGAGGCACAGATTGCCGTCACATCCTCTATCCGCTCGTGGTAGGGTTTGAGCAGGTTGACGTGAAGCATGCGTCTCTTCCCTACCCCGGAGCAGGGGCCAATCACATAGGTAGTGTCGCATCGCTGCTCCACTACCTGGTATGGGCCTTGCCAGATGGCCTGCAGCTTATCTGTGCGGACAGGTTTTAAAATGAAAACCTTCTGCCCCACTTGAAAGCTGCGGTCTCTGGCTCCCCTATCGTACCATCGCCGCTGACGTTGTTGGGCCGCCTGGAGGTTGGTGTGTACGGCCTGGGTTAGCGCCTCCAGTCGGTCTCGGAACTCCAGTACATACGATACTATAGGGGTTTCGCTAGCGATACTCTCCCCCTCCCAGTGCTCCCTAATTAAGTTTAAAGGTCCCCGTACTCTTCTCCCGAACAGTAGTTCGAATGGGGAGAACCCGGTCGATTCTTGGGGAACCTCTCTATACGCAAAGAGCAGGTGAGGTAGAAATCTCTCCCAGTCTTTGTGGGTTTCCCCGAATGTCCGAAGCATCTGCTTCAGCGTCCCATTGAAGCGTTCGCATAGTCCATTGGACTGGGGGTGGTAGGCTGAATTGACTATGGGCTTAATGCCACACACTTTCCACATCTGTTGGGTAACCTCAGCAGTAAATTGGGTGCCCCGGTCAGATATTATCTCCTGGGGGAACCCTACTCGGGAAAATATTTTTATTAGAGCTTCCGCCACGGTTTCAGCGTGAATGTTAGAGAGGGCTACCGCTTCGGGATATCGGGTGGCGTAGTCCACCACAGTTAAAATGTATTTCTTCCCAGAAGGACTGGGTTTCGGCAGGGGCCCTATTATATCTACTGCGACCCTGCTGAAGGGTTCGGCGATAATGGGAAGGGGGCATAACTTGGCCTTGTGGCGATCCCCTCGTTTTCCTACTCTCTGGCAGACGTCGCAGGACGTGCAATATTGTCGCACATCCTGTGAGATTCCGGGCCAGAAAAACGCGTGCGTTAGGCGGTACCGGGTACGGGTCATCCCTAGGTGTCCTGATAAGGGGATATCGTGAGCAATTCTGAGCAGCTCCTGCCTATACTTCCGGGGTACCACTAGTTGTTTGTTCGTCAAAGTGACGGACCCCCCCACGTCTTTGGCCGTGATACGGTATAGTAACTCTTTCTCCCACGTGTAATGCTCCCCCTCTAGCCCGGCCTGGACAGCTTGTGCCCGGTCCCTATAGACTTGTAGAGTGGGATCGGTCTGTACTTCGGTGATAAAGGTAGTCGGGGTATCCCAGGATATGGAAGTCGGGGAAGGGTCGTGGTCTCTTACCTGAGCCTCAGAGTGTATCGGTGTAGCCGTGGTGCGTGCCTGTTGCCGTGTGGTTACTGGATGGGCTTCCTGGTAGGGTGCCTGTGGAACAAAGGCAGAGGTCATCTGACCCAAATCATTCCCTAACACAACATCTGCTGGTAAGTTCTGCATTAGTCCCACTTCTACTGTCCCCTCTCCCGCACCCCAGTTCAAATGTACTTTCGCCGTGGGTAGTCGGTATACAGCTCCCCCGGCTACCCGAACGGCCACAGATCCGCCGGTATGCGTGCCCTCCGAAACCAAATGGGGGGCTACCAGGGTTAAGGTAGCTCCCGAATCTCGCAGACCCTGCACTTCGGTTCCCTCAAGAGTTACCAGTTGTCGGTGATGTTGCCGGTTATCAGTGGCTCGGACCGACATGACTTCGTGCAATATGCCCAGAGGTTCCTCCGCCTGCACACTCCATAAATCCTGAGTGGCGGGGTCCCTCTGGTAATGGTGAGCAGCCGCCCTGGGTGCGGGGTTTGGACGGCCCTGATTCCAGGTGGGCCTGCTGCGATTCTGGGTGCACTCTCGGGCCATATGCCCCCATTGTTTGCAGGAATGGCATTGGATGTTGGCCCGCCCGTTGTATCTGGACGGTGGCGGTATCTGTCCTTGGGAGGGACGGAACGGGGCAGCGGTGGGCGCTAGGGGGGTTGTAGCGCTCGGTAGTCCTGGGGGTCGGGAGTAGCTTTTGGCTACGGGTCCCTGGGGTCTCCGGGCATCAAAATGTTGATCGGCCAATCTAGCCGCTTCCGTTAGGGTAAGGGGTTTCCTATCCCGTACCCATTCTTGCGTCTCCGGGGATAATCCGTTAAAAAATTGTTCCAGCAACATCAGCTGGCGTAATTCCTCCATGGTGGTGGCGTTGCTGGCCTGGATCCACCCTTGGGAGGCTTGATCCAATTTGTGTGCCCATTCTGCGTGCGAATCTCGCTCTGGTTTGCGTAAGTGTCGGAACTTGCGCCGGTATGCCTCTGGGGTAATGGCATACCTCTCCAAGATTGCACGCTTTACTTTGGCATAATCTTTGCTGTCCTCACTGGGTACAGCACGGTACGCTTCGGCTGCTCGACCTGCTAGTTTGCTTGCTAGCAGTTGTACCCATACGGACCGTTCTAGCTCATGCAGATCACACAGTCTTTCAAAGTCCTGCAAGTACCCGTCTATCTCGTCCTTTTCCTCGCAAAAAGCCCTGAAGGCCTGGTACGGGATCTTGGGCTTTACTGGGTTGTAGAGGGACCCTGGGTTTGACTCGGTTCGAGCCAGGGTGTGTTGCGGGCTGTGTGCCATAACATATTCCTGCACATTTGCCATTACCATATTTAACATGGCATCTGATATCGGTTGCGGCAAAAACGCTAGCCTGGTCCTCATTTCTCTTTCATAGAGCGTTTCCTCCATAACTACCGGGGGGTAGCGCTGCGGGCTTGGTCTCCCTCCATCAGCTCGGCAATGATTGTCGCCTTGTTTTTGCTGCTGGCTACTTTCCCTCTGGCTTCCAGTAGTTCCTTTAACGTCTGTCGCTTCAGTATGGTATAGTCAATCTCCATACGAATTGCCTTTGCTTTCCTCGTTCGGTAGTTCCAGTTACACGAACTCCGTTTTTCGGCTGTAAGGTTCGGATCCCGTCGCTTGCCACCAATTGTAACGGAACGCAGTATATTAGTCCACGATATCCGTTGGTATCCTCAGGAAATCCACAGTCAAGACAGAAAGCACGGCAATATTCCCCATCCTCCCCATAACCGGACGAAACACAGTTTGGGAGTCAACTAACTTCCTTTATTCACAGACTTCCATATTTATGCAGTTCCCCTTGCAAGGGGTTTCCTTACAGCTGTTACAGGGGATTTCTCCCATCAGGCATTGTAATTATCCCAACAGGCATTGCTACACGAGAGGGATACTCCCACTAAAATGGACGATTAAGTGGATTATCCCCTCGTGGAGCAAAACCGACAATTTATACAGAAATCCATATTTTATACATTTTTGCTCGCTTTTAGACGAATGACCGTTCGGTAGATAGCTGGGGTCGGCGGGCACATTTAGTGAGAATACCGCTCTGATCCCAGCTACTCTAACCGAACGCCGCACAAAATACATTAAAACATTGAGTTCGGTTTAAAAGTACCGAACATCTATGGGGAACAGAATGTGCCGAACGCGGAACTCCCGAACGCTCTAGAAGTCCAGCGGTGTTCGGATCATCGAGTAGCCGTTTTCAGTTCCAGGCTCTCGACGACCGAACACCGCTGCAGAGACAAAGGATCCAAGATGGCCGACCGCCGCATGGTCGGTAGCAGGACGGCGGCCACCTAGGAGAGCCCTTAATTACCGATTGCAACATTGTTGCAATCGGTTAATTGGTACCACACGACTTGTGAATGTGTGGTCTACCTGGGGAGCCCGCATTCGTACGGCGAACGGCTGGGATAGCCGTGTTTCGTCGAACGAATGCTTTGTATGCTGGCAGCGTATGGCTGCCAGCATGCGAACGGCCATAACACAGCACTTATACAGGTAAGGACATACAGTATACATTCAGCCTATGGACAACCTGCAATACATATAGTCCAGAAGTGGCTAGGTTTGCCACACTCTGCATTTTCAGATCAGTAATAACTATTTCTTTTAACAGTTCGATCAGATTACAAACACTTTTACAACAGTTTGGTATCCTAATGCACAATGTATTGGACATTTCCTTTATAAACCTGGAGCTCTCAATTGGGATTATATATGAAGTGGTTTTCTGGGGCAAAATTCCAAAAGTGGACCAGTCACCTATATCCTATAGGAATCAATTCAAAGTACTAATCCATACCTATAAAACAATAAACAATTCTAACCCCTCTTATATCTTGTAACAGAGCTCCCTGTACCCCTGGCTGGGTACCTCCACCAAGGACCGCTTCCTAGCTGGAACAGGGGACAAACCACAGCACTTCTGCCCACAGTCGTCATGGCTTGACTGGGGCCATAGAACCTCTCCTTCCTGGAGCCAAATGGAGAATTAGCTCTAGTCCTTATTGAATGCCCTGCAAGCTGGAACAGCAGACACAGGAGTAAATCTTCTTTCCCTCCAATAACAGGACGACACACAGTTTTGGAATGTAAGCTGGAATAGATTTTAATGGAGGCACACTGGCCTTTTATGCAAGTTTCCCAACAAGGATGACACCCAGGTGAAAACCAATAAAAACAGAGTCATACAGTTAGAAACTCCCATATACAAACAATAGAATCCCTCCTCTGTGCTTGGGAGATAATTGAATCAGGAACTGTACTAATCTAACCCAATTATCTCCAAGCATAGAAAAACATACAATTTTATGAAACCCCCAAAACACATAAAACCCCATAAAAGTTACATCCCCTGATAGCCAAAAATCACCCAGAT
This sequence comes from Pelobates fuscus, assembly GCF_036172605.1. Taxonomy (NCBI): domain Eukaryota; kingdom Metazoa; phylum Chordata; class Amphibia; order Anura; family Pelobatidae; genus Pelobates; species Pelobates fuscus. The sequence goes on from NC_086317.1 coordinate 421,135,753, forward strand.
CGGTTCAGGGGTTCAGGAATTTCCTGGAAGTCATAGTTTTGACCAACTGTGCACATGGTCCTATGCCCAAAACAGTTCCAGGGAAATCAGTGCTAACAGTCGGTCAAGTTCGGTAGTCTTTTACAGGTTTCCCTGTAGGGCCCATAGTCTGTGGGCAGGAGGCCGGCAAGTAGGCTTCTCCAGGAGCACATGGCAAACTCGCGTAAAAAGGGGAGTTTGCCACATATCTCTTCACGGTCTCTCCTCTCTGCCCATGACCTTCTCCTGTCTGCTGCTCAAACCTGTACGGCCAACTCACACTTGCAGGATGTCTCGCAGCAGGTCCCTTCCTTTGGAATAGTATGCCTACCACCATCAGACTCTCCCCTAGTCTTCAATCGTTTAAAAAGTGCCTTAACCCAACGCCTTAGGGAAAGCTTATGACCTCCCAGAGTAACCTCTACCTCACATACCTGTCCCTCGTTCTCTCCTAAAGGGGACAGGTATGTGAGGTAGAGGTTACTCCAGCTCTGCTTCACTCCCACCTTGTTTGATTGCCATTTTTCCAAATTCGAGTAAAGTGTCCATCAATGGGCCCAAAGATAATTTTGGGTCTCCAAGAGATAAAATCACATCATCACCGAATAGGCCCACCTTATGAACACAATCACCTATTTTAATTCCCTTAATGTCAGTTGTCCTGCGTATAGTCTCATAGGGTTCCATAGCTTAAATGAACAATAATGGTGACAATGGACATCCCTGTCTGGTACCATTAGACAACAGGAACGTATCAGAAAAAGCCTGATGCATTTATTTCTGCCGATTGCCTGCAGTACAGTGCGAAAACCACATCAATAAAAGAGGAAGGCAAGTTCGTCCTGACTATCACCTCTCTCAGATAGCTCCAGTGGATTCTATCAAATGCCTTCTCAGCATCCGAAGATAGAAGGAGGAAAGGCATTCGATCAATTTTAATTTGGTGAATGAGTGCCTAAGTTTTTGGTGTAGAGTACCTACGTTTCTATCTAGGATATACCCAGTATTATCAAATAACTGTTGGAGATGTGGAATTAACAATGGAGATTCTATGCATATATGGTGGTGGTCAGGGCCGGCGCTACCTGTTAGGCGGACTCGGCAGCTGCCTTGGGCGCACCTTGGGAAGGGGCGCCGCCAGGAGAGCCGGCCCCCCTAATGCTCCAGCCGCCCGAGCGCTCTGTAGAGAGCCTCAGGTGGCTGCAGCTTTGCCCGGGCTGGTGTGTCCATGAGGGCGCACCGCCCGGGTGCAGCACGAGGAGAGGGGCTGACAGGAGGGAATTGCTCAGCGCTCCTTCCTGTCACTCCCTCACTGTAGTGTGGCCGAGCTCTGTATGGTCCGCGGGTACAGGGAGCATCTGTCTCCTGTACCCGGCCGGACTAAAAGGAAGTGCACACTGAGTGTGCACTTCCTTTTAGTCCGGCCGGAGACAGGAAACAAAAGCTCCCTGTACCCGCAGGCCATACAGGGCTCGGCCACGCTACAACAGAGGTAGGGGAGGGGGGAGAAGGAATAAATTGACAGGGGGGTGGGGGGGAGAAATTGATGGGGGGAGGGAAATTGATGGGGGGGAGAAATTGACAGCGAGGGGGAAGAAATTAACAGGGGGGGAAATAAATTGACAGGGGGGGAGAAATTGACAGGGGGGAGAAATTGACAGGAGGGGGAAAGAAATTGACAGGAGGGGGAAAAGAAATTGACAGGAGGGGAAAATAAATTGACCGGGGGGGGGGAAAGAAATTGACAGGAGGGGGAAGAAATTGACAGGAGGGGGGAAAGAAATTGACGGGGGGAAAGAAATTGACAGGAGGGGGGGAGAAATTGATGGGGGAGAAAGAAATTGACAGGGAGGGGGGTAAGAAATTGACAGGCGGGGAGAAAGAAATTGACAGGGTGAGAGTGACAGGGGAGGGAGGGGGAATGAGAGTGGGGAGGGGAGAAGAGAGTGACAACGGGGGAGAAGAGAGTGACAAGGGACAAGCCCTTACACATACAAACACAGATTCACACAATGCATTCCTTACACAAATATCAGGTCATCCCCTGCACACTCCACCCCCTGTGAACAAACTCATTGGTGGAACATGAAGGTGGACACTGGGACCCAGTCCTTGAGCTGTGTAAAGGGCCCCCAAAAAATGGAGCTGCTTCTCGTTCTCCCAGAACATTGATTTTTTGTGACCACAGTTACAAACAGCCTCCAAAGAGCCTGTTCTACACCAGACCAGTGGAGCCAGACTGCAGCTAGAGCCCATCATCATCCTCATCTGGTTGTAAGTAGGCAATCTAGCATATTATTCGTGACACTAATCTCTATTTTACCTCACATTAAAGTAACACTATAGTCCCATGAACCACTGCAGCTTAATGTAGTGGTTCTGGTGTCTATAGCCTGTCCCTGCAGGCCTTTTAATGTAAACACAGCGGCACTGCAGCACTGGCGTTAGTTCACATGGCAGATCATATGGTTGGGGCATTGTGATGTAACATGAGGGGGGCGGCAAACTTTACTTTTGCCTAGGGCGGCAGAAATCCTTGCACCGGCCCTGGTGGTGGTGCCCATCGATACAGTTATATTGGGAAATGATAAGGACTAAAATGGCCTACCTTAGTGAAAAAAAGGTTACTTCTTGCCCAAAATTATTTTTACTCCACATAAATTTAAGATCACGGTCGAAATATAGTCGTGACTTTGCTATACATATTCTTATGGCAGCTAAGATTGTTATTGCCAGACATTGGAGGACAATAGATACTCCAACATGGCAGGAAGTGGAGAACTAGTTGTTATATCAAATAAGTATGGAGAGAGATTTAAGGATACAAAATAGGAATTCTTGTATACTAAGCTCATATTTAGAGAAATTGGGTCACAGTGGAAGATATTAATTGGTAGTACTATAAAGGTTTTATGATGTTTTATTTAAACAATACTCCCTGATTGACAGCAGAGGGTGGGGGGGGGGGCAGAGGGGGAATAAGTAAATCAATTGTACCAAGATACAATCTGAACACACACACATATACATATATATATATATATATATATATATATATATATATATATATATATATATGTAATTAATATAAAAAGATGAAAATATAAAATATATGTAATGTACTTGATAAATATAAAAATAAAAGTGAAAAAAATAGCTAAATAGTTTTGTCAAATGGGGCAAAAGTATTTCAGAGAATGTTTTCTAATGGCTTCTAAAATTTCATCAGACAAGATATCCTTGGATAAAAGTTTTCTACATTTTCTACAGGGCTTTGTGTCAATTGAATTTTATCCAAAAACATTTTTATATTATCTGATTGGGTAATACCACACTTCCTCCTTCTCATTGAAAGTAATCAAACCGTTTTAGAATGGTTTGACTTCTTAACTGGGTCTGCCCTCCCCCACCTTTATTGGTGTAACTAATGTAAAGAGGGCTCTGGTGCAATAATGTTTTTTAAGCCCCCCTCTAGTGCAACTCCAACGATGCTATACCAGGTGGGGATGCACCTTTTGGCAAATCTTTGCAGGGTTGTATTTGTGTGTAGTGTTTGTGCATTTGAATGTAAGCATGGTTTTGTGTGCATGCAGGGGTGTGTTTGTATGTGCTATTGCCATTGGAGTGCGTTTGAATGCAGGGGTGTGTTTTTAATATAGTGTTGGCTTTTAAATTTATTTATAAAATATTTTACCAGGAAGGATACATTGAGAGTTCTCTCGTTTTCAAGTACAGTGTTCGGGAAGACTGTTCGAGATCCAATTTATTTTAAAACCGAATCAAAATTTCCCGCAAGAATTAATGTAAATTAGATGAATCTGTTGACCCCCAAAATGTTAACACAAATGTTACAGTTTAATAATACCTTATATGCAATGCATAAGGTATTACATATTCCATATGTAACTAGAGGTTTCTTATTTTACTCTGCATTTGTCAGATTTCTCCATCAAGCTATATGAATCATTGCTGTTACTAGTCTACATTTGTTATGGTCAGCTATCTGTGCCTTTGCATCTGTTCAATCATCTATTCAGCATTCAGACATGCAGAAAGCAACGATCTTCTGGCCAGAGATCTTTGGGATCTAATCAGTGGCGTACTAAGGGGGGGGCGGGAGGGGCGGTCCGCCCCGGGTGCCATCAGGCAGGGGGGTGCCACCAGGGCTGGCCAGGCTTGGAGTTCAGTGAGCTGTGTGGCTGCACCGGGTGCCATAGCAGCTGGGCGCCGGGCAGCCGACACAGCTCACACGCAGGGGCTGGAAGCAAGCAGGAAACCTGCACGGAGATTTGGGGGCGGAGCTAGGTCGGCCGTGGGGGCGGAGTCATGCCGGATGTGGGGGCGGAGCTAAATGCAGCCTCATACTGCTGCACACAGAGAGAGGGGAAGCAGGAAGGAGTCCCTGCTTCCCCAACTACAGCACAGGAGGGACTGAATTCATTCCTCCTCCAGCCCAAGCTTACTGTAAGTGAGAGAGTGTGTGCTGTGTGTAACTGTGATTGTGACTGTCTTTGACTGTGTGTGTGACTGCCTGTGATTGTCTGTGTGACTCTGTGTGTGTGATTATCTGCCTGTGATTGTCTGTGTGACTCTGTGTGTGTGATTGTCTGCCTGTGTGTGTGACTGCCTGTGATTGTCTGTGTGACTGTGTGTGATTGTCTGCCTGACTCTGTGTTTGTGATTGTATGCCTGTGATTGTGTGTGTGACTGCCTGTGAATGTCCGTGTGACTGTGTGTGTGATTGCCTGTGTGTGCGATTGCCTGTGTGACTCTGGGTGTGTGATTGTCTGCCTGTGCGTGTGACTGCCTGTGATTGTCTGCCTGTGATTGTCTGTGTGACTCTGTGTGTGATTGTCTGCCTGTGATTGTCTGTGTGACTGTGTGTGTGTGTGTGTGTGTGACTGTCTGCCTGTGATTGTGGGTGTGTGTGTGTGACTGTCTCTGACTGTGTGTGTGTGTTTGTGACTGTCTGACTGATTGTGTGTGTCTGCCTCTGATTGTGTGTATGTGTGACTGTCTGTGACTGTGTGTGTGTGTGTGACTGCCTGTGATTGTCTGTGTGACTCTGTGTGTGACTGTCTGTGATTGTGGGTGTGTGTGTGACTGTCTGTGACTGTGTTGTGTGACTGTCTGCCTGTGATTGTGTGTGTGACTGTCTGTGAATCTGTGTGTGTATGTGTGACTGTCTGCCTGTGTGCTTGCCTGCGTGTTTGACTGTCTGCCTGTAACTGTATGTGAGTGACTATGTGAGTGTGTGTGGGACTGTGTGCATCTGACTGTGTCTGACGGTCTTTGCCCTGCAGTGAGCCGGAAGCCAGGATATGATGTCATCGCGGCCTCGGCGTCATTACAGGGCGCATTAAAGAGCACAGAGATCCCAGCAGCCACCACTGACCACCAGGGACTGAGGATCCACTCCAGCCCTTCTAGAGCAAGGTAGGGAGGCTGGGTGGACCTCTTAATTATTAAACGTGTGTATGTATGCAATGTTTGTGTGTGTATGTGATTGTATGTGTGTGGGTTAGTGATTGTGTTTGTGTATATCTGTGATTATGTGTATCTCTGCGTATGTGTTTAGTAGATAGCTCCCTTATTTCCTGCCCTTAAATATTGCAATCCCACATAAGGATAACAAATAAGGGATTTATCTACTAAACAACTGAAAATAAGAAAAGGGCATTTTTTTTAATCCTTTAGCTGTTTAGTAGATCATTCCCTGAATTGCTGCCCTTATGTGAGATATCCATATTTAAAGATGCCAAATGAGGGTGCTGTTTAGCAGATAGCACCTTATTTGGTGTCCTTAAATATGTATATGTATCTGCATGTGTGTATGTCCGTGTATGTGTATATGTGCAGACATCTAAAAATCTCGCCAACACTACACACAAATACATTCATGCATTTCAACGTCAACACTACATACAAACCCCACCATTATATATAACCATACCACTGCATTCAAATACCACACAACACACAAATGCATGCTTGCAATCAAACGCCAACACTACATACAAACACACCGCTACATTCACTCACATATACTCCATACAAAAACATGCATACATTCAAACACACAAACACTGCTTAGTGCTAAATACATAAAAAAAAAAATTGGTTGTTTTTATATTTAAAGTTGGGGGGGGGGGGAAGGGGTGCCAAAAATAGGACCCGCCCCGGGTGCCAAATGCTCTAGGTACGCCCCTGGATCTAATACTTGACAGGGTGAGCTAATACTTAATAAGGGATCTGTTGGAAGAGGTTACTTAAGTTCATTTTTCCCTATTTTCGATTCATATAAAGGGGAGACCTCCTGCTGTTCATTGTATTTAACTACTAATAGGCTGGACTTCCTTGGTATACACTTTTTGTCAGTGTGTTCAACTGTTTCATTCAATTATATAAGAGCTGTACTGCTTTGATACATTGTGACATATCTGCACCGAGCTGCACTGTTTTGATACATTGTGACATATCTGTCTATACAAGGAAAATACCTGAACACTTTACCAGTCAGGTGTATAGTCTCTAGTCCCTGTTTTAATTTTCACCATCTAAGGTGTATGAGTGTGTGTTTTTTCGTGAGTGTGTTGGAGATCTATATTATTATTATTGTTATTATTTTTCTGTTTCAATAAAGGTTGTCAGTTTTTAAGCTATTATCATTTGATATCCATTTGGGGGTAGCAGTGGTGAGGTGGAGCACCCCGGTTACACGAGGAGCTTTCCTCATCACTTTCTCTGTTTTTTCTATATATCTAGGGTTATGCCCTTTACTACCCCTGTAACCCTTTCACTTCCTGCCAGAGTTTTCTTTGGCTGGTAGTTTATTGGATCTTTGGGATGCTATGAAGTTTGAGGTGCCATTGATCCCCAAGACAGGTCATTCTGCTGGGCAATTTTTACTTTTTACAAAAAGGGGTCAACTGCATACCTTCTTCATCCTGTACCAATGATGTTAATACCACGTCATTTGTAAGGGTACCGACAGATTTTTTTTTCTAAATTTTTTTTGAGTTCTGAGGTTCCACTGTATGTCCTGAGCTTACAAACACTGCATTGTTACAATAGGGTACAATATAATATTACAAAAACTATGATATACACATTTACACACATACATCAATTTAACACAGAACAGGTATTAAATATAGTCAACCATGATTACAGATGAATTCTATATTGAGGTATGTTGCCATAGATCTCTTAAAGGATCTTAGATTGGATGAAGATTTGACTGTTTACGTGAGGTTATTCCAAAATTGCGGTGCTCTGTTGAAAAATAAGGATTGAGACACTTTATTTTTGTATTGCAGTATTCTAAAAAAAACACTGGTACTGGATCGGAGGTGAAGGAAGTGGGAACAGCTGGGGAGAGCATTCTAGTCAAGTAGGGTGCACACACACACACACAGACACACACACACTCACACTGACACACAGATACAATCACAATGACACACAGATACACAGACACACACACACCTGTTCAGAAGGTTTCCTTGCTTGGGACCCTGCTGCTGGCTCGGGTTGATCAGGGTGTGGGGTCTGGAGCTGTGCCCAACCAGGTCCTTGCTCAGGAATAAATAAATAATACCCATCAGGTGGCCCTAAGTGCATGGTCTTCCCCATAGGCCCCCAAAGCATGTGGGCCCAGTAGTTCTGCCACTGCCCACCATATGACAGAGAGTCAAATGCTCCTGCTTAGGAGCTTTAATTAGGTCTCCTGAACCAAGTCCTGAAATAGAGGAATAGCTCATTGGATGAGAGCATCATCTGACTGATGGCAGGCTTAGTTCAGAAATATAGCTTCTGGATCTAGTGAAAGCACCAGTTGGACCCCAGGTAAGGAGTTAACCCCTTCTAAAATGGTTTGACTACTTACAATGGATGATCACTTGAATACTCTTGGCACCATTAACACTACAGTGCACTACAGTACTGATTGAACTTTGAGTGTTCATTTAAAAATACAAACTACTACACTTGCCTAATATAATTCCTCTCTTATATATCCAGCTCAGTCATATGATTCTCTCTTGTACGTCTAGCATTTCATTAAAGGACAACTGTAACCTTACACCAACACAGGTTTTTAATATAATAATAATTTCATTGAGTTTTGAAACGTAATAGATTCTTTTTTACATAAAGTATATGTAAAAAATAAATAAAGGGGGCGGAGCCTAGCTGTTGAGCAGAGCAGACGTGGGGAATCAGGTGCTCCTGAATCCTGAGCCCAACTTGAGGTTTACCGACATTGGAACCCACCCAAGGGCACTACCTGAACTGACACTTTAATCAAGCCTGTAGCATGGCGGAAGCCTGGGCACCTTTGCTGAGGCCTACTGGGGATGAGACTGTGGAGAGGCGGCCGATCTCCTTGTCTCCAAACCTTGGGCCCGACCTCGCAGCTATCCTACCCCTCCCCCCCTTGGACCGGCGGGAGTTATCCCGGTCCTCACTGGCATACCTAGAGTGACCTGCCTCCGCCTTGCCCTGATCTGATCGCAATCAATCTAAATCCCAACCACGCGGCACACGCGAGATGGCGACTGCCCTGTCTCCTGATAATGGAGCACAGAACCAGCCTCAACCGCCACTACGCAGCTCCCTACAGCAAACCCTGCAAAAACTGGACAAAATATTCCAGGGCTTCTGGGCGCGCCTGCAAGACCGGGCACGAGCAGCCAAGCCGGAACACAGTATGTCTGAGCTGAGAAGCAACCTGCTGAAGCAGGGCAGGCCTCCCCAGGACAAATGCACACCACATGTTCCGGCTCACTCTGCCACCAGCCCTCAAGCACGGAAAACCCCTAGAGGCAATCCCTCCTCATACCCTCCAAAACTGCGGGCGACCGCCTGTCGACGATGGACTTCACTACCTAGATCCCGCGCTCGCTTCCCTGGGAACAGGGACTCGGCTCCTGGATATATCCTAATCCAAGGAACTGGGAAGCAGGCCCACATCACTGCCGGGAATTGGAGGGAAGACCCACGCAGGCAAGACACGGCAGATACTCACCCGATGCACAACGCCACCTGGGGAACCAACAACATACCAGCAGCTGGCGTGGGCTAGGTGACTCCTGAGATTTCTAAGTTAACTATCCTATTCATGCTGACCTACTCACTGTTAGACAGCCTAGTACAGTTGATTTTACCAGTGCCCCATTGTTTTTGGTTCTGCCTAACGTGCCCCCTAGCGTACCTCTATGATGCCTCTTTTAACATGACATATACCTTGGTGCCAACATGATCTACTCTGTCTTAACAATCACTATGTCTACTATCTACCAAGCCTGAATACAACTGTTTAATCATAAGATAGGAAGTAGCTCAGAATTGTTACCTGATCTGCCATCACTAGCCCATGCTGACTGGTGACACCTTTCATGCAAATATAATAATCTATCATATAAGTTGTGTTTGAAGCCTGGACTAGCTAAACAATTACTGCTAAATGTTGAACAACTATGTTTTTTCCTGTTTTTCATATTATAAAATATGCAAGTTTTTCCCGAGTGCCACAATGCATAAACGCTGCCCATACAAACCAAGCATACTCAGGTCATAGCTGTATACCTAACCAAACTCGGACTGTTTATTCTAAAAATGCATTGCTCTGTCTTTTCAACAACTATGTCATTAAGCATACTTGATGTGCTTGCCAATGCTGTCGGGGCACGGCGAGTTATTCTGTTATATGTCATACATTGCACAACAAAATAAAGAATAAAATATAAAAAATAAATAAATACATTAAAAAAGTGTCCCTACCTATATTAAAAGACAGGATCCTCAGCCATATACATACACCTCGAGTCAGACAGTGCTTAAAAACTGACCGTTAGTCTCTATGGTCTTTCCTGCTTCACTCCCTGCACAGTGGAATGACATCATCAGGTGTATACATAGCACATTGCTTTACTATGGCTGTATGCTTCTTAATCTCCACTAAATACCAACTAGACTGGGCTGGCGCTACCATAAGGCTGAACGCGTGGTAGAAGAGCAAAAATGTCTGAGTGATCGGCGGGGGCAGGGAGCACAGGGTACCCTCTCCCACCGGTCAATTTCTGTATCCATGCTGAATGCTCAATTGAGTCATTTATCCAGTCGTTCTATTGTGCTGACGGTTTCTCAATGTGAAGATTAACTATATGACGTCATATCCCAGTGGCCAGGTGCTGTGGGAGAGAGAAGGCCAGCAAAAACCTGGTGGGACTTGTGTGGAACAATGATACTAAACAGTGAGCGTTTGTGTGTGTGCACGCCCACGCAGTCGTTAAACTACCACGGTAGCAGGGGTCGCAGCTGCGACCATGCCAGTCCCTCCAGGGGGCCCGGCTGCCTTGCTGACCCCTGCGACTGTGAGCCGCCCAAAGGTGGGGACACAGAGAGGAGCCATCTCACAGGGGGCTATCTGGCCACCTTAGGGCACCACTGAACTGGAGCTTATCCAGTGAGGCAGAGTAGGCACCTGCTTACCTGGTTTGCATTTGCCTACTCTGCTGATATATACAGGAAGGGGTTGGGAGGACAGGATGCAGGTGGCCTTCGGCGGTGGCGAGGGACGCTGATCTGGCAATGCTTCTCTCCTCCCTCCCGCGCCCTCTTTGATTCCAGGAGCCGGAATATGACGTTATTCCGGCCCCAGCCCAGTGTGCGAGAGGAGTGAGGAACTGACAGGTTACAGCACAGCCCCACACTGGACCCCAGGGAGAGGACCAACACCAGCTCTCCAAAAGGTAGGGAGGCTGGATGGGCCTCAAAAAATTAAAATTTGTGAGAATGTGCGAGATGGTGTCTGTTAGTGTGTGTATCTGACAGTGTGTGTGTGTGTGTCTATCAGTGTTTTGTGTCAGTGTGTGTGTGTGTGTGTGTGTGTATCTGTCAGTGTGTGAGTCTGTGTGTGTCACAAATGTGGGGGTTGGGAGAGACACATGGAGGGGCTGAGGGGTGGGTAAGGAACATGAATGGGTTGGGAGAGACACATGGAGGGGGTGGGTTGTGGGAGAGATCCTGGGGCATAGGAGACACAATTTAAGGGCCAGGGGATGATACAGACACATGGGTAGTTCAAGAGACACGTGGAGGGTCTGGTGGGGAGAATGAGACACATGGAGGGGCTGGCGGGGGGTGGGACACATGGGGGGCCCCAGTGCAGTTTTCACACTGGGGCCTGGTGGTTTCTAGTTACACCTCTGTGTGTGTGTAATAGACAGTGAGTTAGTGTGTTTGTGTGTGGGGGATGTGTAATAGCCAGTGTGTGTGTGTGTGTGTGTGTGTGAGCAAGTGAGAGTTAATGAGCAAAGTGAGTGTGTTTATGAGTCAGTGACTGTGTGTGTTTATGTGTCAGAAAGTATGTGTGAGTCAGTGTGTGTGTCTTTGACCCAATGTGTTTGTATATGCATGTGTATGTGTGTGTGTGTGTGTGGGTAAATTAGTAAAACTTTTTTTTTCATTGAGAGTGAATATGGGTCGTTGAGTGATAATGTGTGTCAGTGAGTGTTTCCATTCCCATATGTTGATTAATTTTCCCCCATTTAAAAAATTAGGATAAAAACTCAAAAGCATGAAAATAATAAACAATATACAATATGCAAAAAAGGAAAAGAAGCAAAAAGGCAGCAAGATGCACAAACCGGGCAAAGGGATGGGTAAGACTGGTGAAAGGGGTTTAATAGATACACAGTTGTTGGTGGATTTTGGGGGCGGCAAAATGCGTCTTCACCAGTGTAGACAAATATCATTTCACTGGCCCATCCAGCTAGATAGTGTCAGGAATCATACGTGATGTGGATTCCAGTATGCAGAAATATACGCTTACCCTTGCAAATAAACACAGACCAAGGTGACCAGAATAGAAGCCACCTGGGCTGTGAGTCTGTGGACTGGGGCTGTGCAGGATATAGCTCCAAGTGCAGTACAGGCAATGACACAAGCAGGAGGATCGTCGAGGAGAAGCCAAAGTCAGAGGATGCCAGAGGTCATGATAAACGAGAGTAAGCTAAGGTCAGGATAAATGAAGATAAGCCAAGGTCGGGAGAACACTGGATCAATAACACAAATACAGGAACTAGAGTCAATGAACTGACACTGCCCTCATAGAGAGGCAGTGTTTTATACCTGGCTGATTAGGCATCTCCTTCAGGTGGACTGAGAGACAGGAGCAGCCACAGGAAAAGTCCAGCCCCCTAGTGCTGGAGACATAGCCAGGTAGAACAAGGCTAGAAATATGAGGAATAGGAGCTGCTGTGGCTTAAAGGCAGGAAAGCAGGCCCAGAACCTCAAAGTACCCAGGTTCAGATTCCCTGTTGGGCACTTCTGGGGTGACCTCATCTGGCTGTCTGGATGTCACGATGAGAACCGTGACAGATAGCAACTAGAGACTTGTACATGGTCAAATCTTAAAATTGTCCTTTCTCTGAAACAATACTACGAAAAAGAGACACTATCTATGCATGCAAACCACTCCAGTAAAATGCTGCTTAAATACCCAGCCCACTACTATACTACTACTGCATCTCATACTCAATTGAGTACCTAGCGCACTATGTCATCATTATTATCTGCATCTCATATTCAAATACCAAACTCACAGCACCATGTTTCACCTCCTAATCTCTACTAAATACACATCATGTGCCTACACCACCCCTTCTCATAATCTAGCAAATAGAAAGCACGCTTTTTAATTCAGTTAAGTACCAGGCATTGGGAATGTAATGGTGACCAGTAAGCATTTAAATGTTAAAATTCTAGTGGTGAATTTTGAAATGTACTAAATATATTTGGCTTGATCCAGGGTAGTGCTGGCAACTTTTGGCCTGGAGGGTAAGAGTCCATTTTCTGTGTACAAAATACAGTGCACAGCAAAGATCTTTGTGTAATAGTGATTCTATTGCCACCAATTACAATTGGGATGTGTTATTAATGTCATGATCGCAGTCTCATTTCATCCTGAAATTCTTTGTCACTTGTAAACACATGCACTGACATCATACCTCTCCTTGTTTGGTTCCCGCCAATCCAATGGGAAATATCTCAATGGGCTTTTGCAGGCCCGGAGAACATCTAGATTACAAGTCAAAAGCATATGCACAAACTCATATAGAGCTAAGCAGTAGCAACTCTAGGAAAAATACCATAAACTGGGGGGGGGGGGGTGGGGGGGGAGGGAATATTAATTTCCATAATAGAGAACTAATAGAGAAGGTGTAGTAAGTGTCAAACAATTAAGTGGGCTACAACATACGTCCACAAGCGTCCTAAATTGAGTGTAAGCTCAAAATCAGAAAAGTATGTGCGCTCCTGGAAATACTAAAGTGACACTTAAAGTACAAATGTATATTTATTAGTAAAAAAACTCATATAAATCTATGAATCAATCAGATCACAAATAAAAACATGACTAAATTGATCTGTTGCTGAAAGGTACACAATAATAAAAAACCAAATAAATAATAAATCGATAAATGTGTAGATCCTGACAGATGTAAATGCCAGAATAAACACTTAACAGACACTAAAGATACAATGTGTGAAACAAAGTATCTAGAGGTATGACAAATGCTTACAATGTAATGAAAGTAAAATAAAAAAACATATATACGTAATAAAAGTACCTTGCCTCGGTGGGGGCCCCCACCGAGGTATAATGGAGAGAGATAGTAGTGGCCAAATAGAAACCGTCAAGGGAGGATAAAATATTACACCGCGCTCGGGGTCTTCTAAAAAGACAGCGATGTAAAAGAAAACACTCTCCCAGTAAGGCAAATAATCACCCATAGGTTGGATGTAACGTGTTGCACCGCGGTCGGTGTCTTCAAAAAAGACCGCGGTGTGAGGAAACCAACTCCCAACAGAAACGGGCTATCTCATAAGGTAAAAACTATATCTCCACACAGCAACAGAGCAGAACATCACGTAGTCAGCTGTGACTCATCGACGCGTTTCGTCCCGCCCACGGGACTTTCTCAAGACAAAGTAATTGCCACAGATCACAGTTTAACCCCTTAAGGACACATGACATGTGTGACATGTCATGATTCCCTTTTATTCCAGAAGTTTGGTCCTTAAGGGGTTAAATAGCCCAGGAATAACCTGTGTAAAGGGTAAACCCTGGACTGGATCCATAAAAAATCTCTGTGGTTATCATCGTGCACAAATTTCAGCAGCATGGTAAAGACAATGACAATGGCAGCCGAAATGGAACGCACGATATAATCTCTGACATTATTCTCAACTTTTTCAACTTCAATCTCTTTTCTATTGCAGAGATATCTGTGCTGACTGAAAAATAATAAAAGTAATCATTTCCATGACTAAATCATGATTGCAGGGGGGTTAAATGTGGTGGTGGGTGCAGGGGAGGGCTGGGGCTGTAGTGGGACATAGAGGCTGTATCAAAGCACTGGGGAATACATTGGAGTGTTACCATGGTAATGCAAGGCAATGCTGTGATACATTACAAGTAGTGAGACCAGGTTCTCCCTCTTTCTCCTCGTCATTTTGGAGGCCTGGCTGTTGGGGGTAATAAAAGATCTCCCCACCAGCCATGTAAGCTTGGTGGGGGGCATACAGTGGGCAAGACATGCTTTAAGGAGACACATTTTTTTTGTATCAATTTTGTGTTTTGTCTAGCTTGAAATTACATAGTCATATTTTTTCTTTTACTATTATAAGACAGTTTATTTCATTTTATCAGAAAATAAAAAATACAGAAGTAAAATGATATTTAAGAAATGATGCTGCATAAATCTATATTTATGGCTGTTGATTTCTTTTATCAAGGAAGAGACTAAGTATCACTAATAAATTATTCAGGGAAATATAAATTAAGAACACTCTTACAATATGCAGACTTGATTGCATATCTAAGATCCTTTGCAGGTGTTTGACAATTATTATTATATATTAGGGCTTCTTTACCTCACTGGCTATGTAGGATTGCGTATTTCTTTTGGTTTAGTGCTTAATTACTTTATATTTCAATGCTGGGATAATAAATCTCTTTTTAGAGGTATGTATGGGGGAGTAGCATTGTATGTGTATACTAATAATTTAAAAACATCTCAATCATTAACAGTTTGGGGGGTGGGGGGGGGGGGGGGAGAGAAGAGGGGGTGGTGGGCAATATACAACCAAAATTGTAAAAATAATGCTGGGGATTTGAAACAGAATTAACCAAAACATGTTGACATTACTCTATACAGCTCCCTGTGTGTGTATGTTTATATAAGTCTCCTGAGTGCTTTAGTGTTCATATAACTAGATAATGGACGGATCTTAAGGAAACGCCACTGCCCAGATACAAAATAAATACAAATTACTGTTAAGTAGCTGTTCCCCTAAATGAAAATATGCATGCATTGTCTGGTGTATGTTAGTGCCAGACCAAATGTAATGGGAAAAATTTTCATATTACTACAAACGGCTAGCCTTTTCTGTTAACACCATTTAAATTACATATTATATACATACAATGCACAGTGTAGAAAGCTCTTTAATTTGGTATCTTTATGTGGGATTGTCATATTTAAGGGTACCAAATTAGGGGGCTGTTTGATAGATAACTCCCTAATTTGTCACCCTTATGTGTAATTGCCACGTATTATATAACGTTATATACCATTACAAATACTACTAATAATATATACATATCACAAACTGAATTCCGTTCATCTAACACCTCCTGAACCTTCCAAAACATACTGAATAAGGTTGTGTAAAAGGGTAAAAGAAATAACATAAATGTTAAGAATAATCATGCATAACTGGTCAACCTATTTCATTAAGCTTTTGTCATTATTTTCTTGTGAACATAGTCACCCTCTCCAACATTTATCAAATTGCCATTGTCCATTGACAATGAATAAAGTATATAATTTTGTCATCACAAAACAATAAAGGCATTTCCACGCTGTCTAGCTACAAAAGCAAGCTACGCTTCAGGGATATTAATGTTAAGTGGTGAGGTGGTTTTAGTTTAGTTTTGGGAATAAGGATGTCAATCTAGTAAATAACTTGCAAGAAAACAAACTCATTATCTCTGCAAAGAAAATTATACAACAAACCATTGTAAAAAAGAAGCAATCTCTTATCACTTATAAGACAGACATGACTAGATGATGGATGATATTGATTTTAGAACAGAATATAGGAAGGTATCATTTATGAACATATGCATCTTTCATTTACTGTCAATGCGCAACAGATGGCTGCACACCTCTGTATAATACAGCACAACATGGTATAATAACACATAATGCTCTTTTTTCATTAGGTATTAGATGCTTACATTGATTCACTAAGTGAGGTAAATAGCCGCACAGCTGCTAAAATCAGTTATGCTTTAATGTAAGTTTCAAGATCTGTGATATTCACTGTCATGGAGCTTACTGAACCAAGTACCACACAGGCAGACCACCCAGAAGTGGAAGCGTTTCGGCTAATTTACCTCCCAGGCTGGGAGGCTGCTGTAGGTAAATTGCCGACCGCTGGGTGGCCGCCGTTCGTACAAACGAATACATGACGGCGGCCATTTTTGTTCATTCGAACGCGTGTGTGCCCCTGAATCTATGGAACTGAAATTGGCTACATGTTTAGATGAACACGGCTGACCCTTATCTTCTCCTCCACTGAGTTTTCAGCCACAGAGACTAAGTCCCGTTCGGCTATTTGAACTCACTGCTATTCTGAGCCATTTGCACGTATGGTGTCCTGTTCGTGCATTCAAATGGGACTTAGTCATTTTTCTGTGTGAAATTGACCGACCGCACAGCCCAAAATATGGAACTGTTTTGGGCATGAAAATGTGCTTGCGGTCGGTCACAAAGGACTTCCAGCTAACTTTTGAACTACTGGGTGGAATTGACTGATTTTTGGTTATGTTTATATTTTAAGTATGCTGATTCTGAAAATGTATGTTTTATGTGAATGTGATGTATATTTTTAAAGTTACAGTACATGTGTAAAAAGTATATTTTTCCTGCCTGTGATAATTACATTAACCCATTGTGTTCAGTAATTATATCACAGGCAGAGGGGAGGATTTTGTGGGACTGAATGAGTGTTTTACTGTAATGTACGTGTTTTATTGGTTGTTTTACAAAACCCTGTGGGCAGTACTATGTGTGTAGAATGGGCATAAAAGCAGAGTGTTCCATTAAAAGTTCAGTTCTACTTCACCCTCAATTTGGAGTGCCGTCTCTTATTGGGGGTATATGCTACAAAGGATTGCTATGCTCTGCATATTCCCTAGCTATAATCACTCCTAAGCTCTTTTAAGAACTTGTTCCTGCTTTGCTCTGAAGGAAGAAAAGCTTGGCCTGCAGTGGTTGTGGTGTCTGCTAGAGTGATTGGAGCCCTCAGGAAGCGCTAGGAGCATCCTTCAATGGAGGTACCCAGTCTGGGTGCCAGGTGATCCGTTACAGGGTGAAAATACAAAGGGGCTGGGGGTGAGAGAGACACAGAGGGTCTGGAGAAGAGGAAAAAGAAACACAGAGGTGCTGGGGGCAGACAGACGGGCTGGTGGTGAAAGAGAAACACACGAAGGAGCTGGAAATAGTAAAAGACACAAAGGGGCTGGGAGAGAAGGAGAGACACATTTTTTTATCTATATTGGGCCCGGGGAATGCCCTGTCTCCTGGCTTCTCTTATTACAATGGACCAAAAAATTAAAACTGCAACACATGAAAAATAGCACCATGTGAGACTCACCAGAACTCTGCTTTCTTTTGGTGTTTCAGGTCATTCCATTTAAAAAAAAATATTTGTTTGTTTATTTGTAAGAGAGAACCAATCAGCTTGCAGTGAGAGACAATTACATGATTTTGCTATTGCATGACGAAAAGTCATGATTTTAATAAAGACACGGAGGCAAGTATTTGCATATCCCTTTCTTTACTGTCTACAACAGCAGCAAAGAACATTAACAGAATTGAAAAGAAAAAGTAGTACCTGTCTCACATACAGGCCACGCCCCTTATATCCAGTATAATACCCTAGTCCGCCTCCCCATTTCCCTCTTTCTGAAGGTGCTACACGGAAAATTTAACAAACGTAAGAATAGGACATGTAGGTAACTGTCAACAAAACTTCGGGCTTTCTGTAACCCGCATAACTGTGAGTCCCATGGAAGCAAGTTCATAAATAGGTTATGATGAGCCGTTTCCACTGGATGAGAAGGGTCGTTTCATCTGGGCGTGGCAGCGTGTCTCCGGCTGATTCGTGCAGGTCCAGGTCAGGCTGTGAAAACACAAGCGACAGGAACCCAGAGGTTAAATCAGATCTGTGTACCCATATCAAGGCCAGAAGAGGCCGAACATACATAATCTCACCTAAGCGTCATGCCAGTGCCAATTCATCTATAAGACAAAGAACCACATACATAAGTGCAAGCAAGTGTCCCACTTACCACCTGTCCGTAGTTGTCCGTATGCAGACGGTGTGGGTGGGAAAATTTGCGGAATAAAACCCTGACATACTTAAGCAAGTTGGGTGGGACAATACTCGCCTCCGTGTCTTTATTAAAATCATGACTTTTCATCATGCAATAGCAAAATCTATTGCATGTTCCCAACATCTATTGCATGTATGGGCTGAGCTAATTAAAGCTCCACCCTTTGCAACAGTTGGCCTTATTTATGGGAGTTATCACAATCATAGACTATGCATCTTTTTCCAACAAATGACTTGAAAGCATATTTGAAGATAAAATGATTTTGCATGTCGTGGAATGTGGACACAATGCCTGACAATTTAGGGTGTGGTTACTGAAAATTATAAGAAAGTTTAACTTACGTATGTAATTGGGAGGAAGTAGCACGAGACACTTATGCATCTTGATTGATGGTTTCACCGGTATAAATTACTGTCATTATGACAAAGTTTCTATCTGTGGAAAGTAATATCAAAAGTAATGTCTTTGAGGTGAGTTGTTTCCTCAGCAAGTTGAAATGTGATTAAAGGGGGAGGAGGATGCAGCTGCATTTTATCTATGTGTTATTTAATAACTATTCAGTGACTCCATTTTCCTGACAATAGTCTGCTAATTATTCTCTGCTCGTCCTTTCATTTACTGCAATAACTCGGATGAATTCAATTTCTGTTTCAGTAAATCATTTTTCCCTTCTCTATATCAATGGAAACCGTACTGCAGTATTTTTTCTTTGTCTGGGTTTTTTTTTTATTTTTTTTATTTTTCATTTTTTTTTTTGTAATCTCAGCTTTTTGATGTTTATCTACATCTAAAATGTTCCTTTCAAGTTTATTTCTGTCCTCATATGGCCATTAGCTTGCAACATATGTTCCCAAAATATATATTGCAATACAACATACCCAGCAGTAAAATGCACAAGGCGTCCATCCATCTGCCAGTTGGCAAAGTTAGCAAGGATCCAGGATTTCAGGTCCCATCATGGGGGATACATTAAGAATAGAATTAGTGTTTTGTAAGAATATCATGGTACTTAAAGGGTGTACTGTTCAATGCATATATAAGTATTGTTAGCTTAAATGAGGTTGACTGTAAAAGGTATTTATTGCTGTTATGCTGGATATGATTAACGAACATTTTTCTTTGCTTACACTCATTGTATATTAATTATAGAAGAGGTTTATACAACATCGTTGAAACATAATGGAGGTTTCAGATGACAGGTGCTGAAGATAGCTGTAGTCAATTTGGTTTTGCAAAAGAATGTTGAAGAAAAAAAAAGTAATGTTATAGAGGAAATTGCTATTTTACAAAGGATTGTGGCACTTACAAAGACGAATGAGAGAATAATAGGGTCTTAATAAATTAATGTCATGATCTAATTTAATTTAACATGTGTTTATACTTTGTAGTTTGTGTGTCGAACCCTGGCAAGAAGAACCAAATACACTATGTAATCTCAAATCCAAATACTGGCAGAGGATATCTAAGGGGTCAGTTTACTGGAACTCATACAAATTAATCATGCCCGTCAGAAATAAAATCTATACAATTTGCTAATATGGGGGCTGGGGGGGTGGGGGAGGGGGCTTGACCTGCATGGAGAGCAGACGTGTGGGTTGAGAGCAGGGGCGGACTGAGAACCCTCAGGGCCCCCGGGCAAAATAAATCAAGGGCCCCCTTACAGGCCCCACCCATACTCCGCAGCAAGCGCCACCCATGTCCCGCCTCCATGCACCGCCTCCAGCCACACCCTACACAATCTTTAGACACAAGGAACAAATGTGCAATAATCCCTTCAAGGCCCCAGTAGAGACTACAATTGAGGGCTAATGGGCCATGGAGGGGGGTCTTTCTAGCAGAGGCTATCTCAGTGTCCTTTAGAGAGTGTGTTAGAAAGAATCCCCTCCAGGCCCTATTAGAGACTACAATGGAGTCTAATAGGCTTGGAAGGGGGTCTTTCTAACAGAGGCCATCTCAGTGTCCCTGCTGGAAACAGTCGCCTCCAGGCCCCAGTAGAGACTACAATTGAGGGCTAATGGGCCATGGAGGGGGGGGGGAGTATTCTAGCAGAGGCTATCTCAGTGTCCTTTAGAGAGTGTGTTAGAAAGAATTTCCTCCAGGTCCCATTAGAGACTACAATGGAGTCTAATGGGACCTGGAGGGGGGTCTCTCCAACACTCTGGTTCCTATTCACAATATAGCAACACAACATAGCTCGCTGATACCTAGGCCAAGTTGGCTCCTCTTACCTTAATTACTGTGGTTGGCTGGCAGTCTGTGGGCTTGCTGGAAGGCTGTGGGCTTACTGGCTGCGGCTGGCAGGCTGTGGGCTTGCTGGCAGGCTGTGGGCTTGCTGGCAGGCTGTGGGCTTGCTGGCTACTGCCGGCAGGCTGTGGGCTTGCTGGCTGCGGCTAGCAGGCTGTCGGCTTGCTGGCTGTGGCTTGCTGGCTGGCAGGCTGTGGATTTCTGGCTGCGGTTGGCAGGCTGTGGGCTTGCTGGCTGTAAGCCTAACTGGTGGCCTGTGGGCTGGCTGGCTACTGGCCAGCGGCCAGCCTGTGGGCTGGCTGGCTGGCCGGCCTGTGGGCTGGCTGGCTGGCCTGTGGGCTGGCTGGCTTGCTGGCTACTGGGGCACTTGGAGATTATTTCAAGAAATAATCCATGCACAATAACCACTACTGCTCTGTGTAGTCGTTATGGTGCAAGGAGGGCCCGGCCCCCCTCCCAGAGTAAGTAGTCAAACCGTTTAAGAACAGTTTGACAACTTACCTGGGGTCTGCTGGGATATGAGGCTCTTGTAGGGTATAGGAGCAGTGGTGCAATGTGTAAGGGGTGCAGTGTGTGTGTGAAAGGTTCAGTGTGTGTGAGGGGGTGTAGTGTGTGTGAGGGGGTGTAGTGTGTGAATGTGTAGGGTGTGTGGGGCAATGTGTGTATGAGGGGGCTGTGTATGTGTGTGGCAATGTTAGTATGGGGGGCTGTGTGTGTATGGGTGGGCAGTGTATGTGTGTGTGTGTGAGGCAATGTGTGTAAATGTGTATGGTGTGTGTGGGGGCAGTGTGTGTGTATGGGGGGCAGTGTGTGAATGTGTATGGTGTGTGGGGGTAGTGTGTTTATGGGGCTAGAGTTCACTCTCACCACTGCAACCACCAGGAATCCCTGGTGGTCACAGTGTTGAGAGTGAACTCTAGCCCGTAGCTCCAGGGCTAGAGTTTACTTTCGCCAGAGCCGTAACATTGCCGTGGTAACCGCGGCAACGATCTGTGCTCGCGCAAGAAGGACCCAGAGGAGCTGCAGGCTGAGCTCCCGGGTCCTCTCTTCCTCCCTCCCCTGCCGGCTGCACGCACGGTGCCTGCGGACAGGGGAGGGGGCAATTGCCCTCCTCTTACTCCCCCCTACCCCTCTTCTTACCCCCCTCCCCCTCTTCTTACTCCCACCTCTTCTTACTCCTCCCTCCTCTTACCCCATCCCCCTCTTCTTACTCCCCCCTCCCCCTCTTCTTACCCCCTTCTTACTCCCGCCCCCCCTCTTCTTATCCCCCTCCCCCTCTTCTTAGCCCCCTCCCCTCTTCTTACCCCCCTCCCCCTCTTCTTACCCCCTCCTCTCTTCTTACTCTTCCCTCCCCCCTCTTCTTACTCCCCCCTCCCCCTCTTCTTACTCCCCCTCTCTTCTTACCCACATCCCCCTCCTTACCCCCCTCTTCTTACCCCCTCCCTCTCTCTTCTTACCCCCCTCCCCTTACCCCTCTCTCTTTTTACCCCCCCTTTCTTTTACCCCCTTTCTCTTTTTGCCCCCCCCTCCCCTCCCTTCCCTTTTTGCCCCCCTCCTTTTCTCTTTTTGCCCCCCTCCCCTCCTTTTCTCATTTTGCCCCCCCTCCCCTCCCTTTCTCTTTTTGCTCCCCCTCCCCTCCTTTTCCCTTTTTGCCCCCCTCCCCTCCCTTTCTCTTTTTGCCCACCCCTCCTCTTTTTGCCCCCCCTCCCCTCCTTTTCTCTTTTTGCCCCCCCTCCCCTCCTTTTCTCTTTTTGCCCCCCTCCCCTCCCTTTCTCTTTTTGCCCCCCCCTCCCCTCCCTTTCTCTTTTTGCCCACCCCTCCTCTTTTTGCCCCCCCTCCCCTCCTTTTCTCTTTTTGCTCCCCCTCCCCTCCTTTTCCCTTTTTGCCCCCCTCCCCTCCCTTTCTCTTTTTGCCCACCCCTCCTCTTTTTGCCCCCCCCCCCTCCTTTTCTCTTTTTGCCCCCCCTCCCCTCCTTTTCTCTTTTTGCCCCCCTCCCCTCCCTTTCTCTTTTTGCCCCCCCCTCCCCTCCCTTTCTCGTTTTGCCCCCTCCCCTCCTTTTCTCTTTTTGCCCCCCTCCCCTCCCCCTTCCCTCCCTTTCTCTTTTTGCCCCCTCCCCTCCCCTCCCCTCCCCTTTTTGCCCCCCTCCCCTCCCCTCCCCTTTTTGCCCCCCTCCCCTCCCCTTTTTGCCCCCCCTCCCCTCCTTTTCTCTTTTTGCCCCCCTCCCCTCCTCTTTTTGCCCCCCCTCCCCTCCTCTTTTTGCCCCCCCTCCTCTCCCCTCCCTTTCTCTTTTTGCCCCCCTCCCCTTCTCTTTTTGCCCCCCTCCCCTCCCTTTCTCTTTTGCCCCCCTCCCCTCCTTTTCTCTTTTTGCCCCCCTCCCCTCCCTTTCTCTTTTTGCCCCCCTCCCCTCCCTTTCTCTTTTTGCCCACCCCTCCCCTCCCTTTTTCCGCCCGGAACAGGAGTTTCTGTTTCCTGTACCCGGCCGGACTGACAGGAAGGTGCACACTCAGTGTGCACCTTCCTATCACTCCGGCCGGGCACTGCGGACCGGAGTGCAGCTCGGTCACGCTACAGGGGAGGTGAGAAGCTGCAGCCGCCTGAGGCTCTTAAGAGAGCGCTCAGGCGGCTGCAGCATTAAAAGGGGCGGCCGGGCCCCCTGATGGCGGGCCCCCCTCCCGGCCGGGCCCTCGGACCATGTCCGAAGTGCCCGACCGGTCAGTCCGCCCCTGGTTGAGAGCTTCCTCAGTGAACTAGGTCGTAGCGACTATGTATACAACATCCAACCTAACTCTATTGTCTGTTTCCCGCCATATTACATTAAGATGTCACCCTCCAAACATGGATAGTCACAATTAGAACAGGTAGGCACACTAAATATGTTAATAAAGAACAGAACGTAACAACTAAACTAGGGTGCTCACTCGTATAAGGCCGTATTCTCAACTCAAGATCTGGTATGTTTTCTTTATTTTTTTGTTATTTATCATTATTTTGGGGTTATTGAATTTGGCATCTCATATAGCTGTCTTGTATACTTATATATAACTTTTTATGCATTATGCAGTTTGCTTGTTTGCAAACTTAAGAACTGATAGATATTGCATTGTATTCTTTATTGGACATTTATTGTCCTTTTTATGCATTGATACTGTTTATGAGAGCCTATTATTTTGACCCATGTAATAAACATCTTTTTCTATATACTTTTGTGGTTGTGCTCCTTGTTTAACCCCTTAAGGACACATGACATGTGTGACATGTCATGATTCCATTTTATTCCAGAAGTTTGGTCCTTAAGGGGTTAAGTTATAAATGACCCTCCAAACATGGGACATTAAATCGAGACCACAAGGGTCGGTGAGGAAAGACAAAGCCCAGATTCATGTAGGGACTTATAACAAGCTACTTTCTCCAATCCAAAGATATCACGTTGATATAAGCAAGATTCAGAGGAAAAAAATAAACTGAATGTATTCCAGTTTAGTAGGAGGCATATCTACAGGTGCTGCATTGCATAATAATAGTTCTGGCCTAGACCACGCGATTGTTTATTAGTACATTACCCCTGTTTCAGAATGCATTTAAAAAGTCTATTTCTATTACTCTACGAAATTCCAATTTGCATTAATTGTTTATACTTAGCCTCATTCAATTTCATTGTATATAACTTATTTATGTCTTTATAAGTTCCAAACTCTCACCAAATCTACTTTCTAACACAAGGATTTGCTAAGATAAACAAGATGAAACATGGCAGATTAGTGGTTTGCCATGGCTTCAACTGCACCCCAGACTCCACTGCTTATACTAAAAGGACATTCAGGAACGAACACCAACAAAAGTGGCTACACAAATGAGTGCAAGACTCCTGGAGCTCCTGCACAAACATAATTTCCATGATGTATGAAGCGAGCACTCTCCTAAAGACACGATTATACCTACTTTTCAACTATTCACCAGAAATACTCATGTATCGACTTGTGCCTAGCTGACTCAATTATCCTGTTCTTCCTCAGACAAGCACCAATGATTTCAGCATTCTCTTCTGGTTACCCAGCACAGGGTAGAGGCACTTGTAGGCTGAACAAGGCTCTGCTTTTAGACCTTGACATTAGAAATTGTATTTCAACGCACGTGAAACAGTTTTTTAGCGACAGCCAAACCGACCCAGCAAACATATTTAACACTTGGCAGCCTACAAAGCAGTCATCAGAGGGCACTTCATCCAACAAGGTCCCATTAAGAAGAAACAAAGATTGCAAACTGACCAAACACATTTCCAACCTCAGGTCGCGGCTCAATGCACTGCAAGTCCAAGACACTGCTAGATCTTTACGGAGGTTGAAACAGAGTTACTACACACTGGGTTACAAGGCGGGAACGTTGCTAACTAACAAACTGAAAGAAAGAGAAACACTAAGTAGGATTCCCTTCCTAGAGATACCAGATGGGATAAGGGTGACTAACCAGGTCACCATTGTGAATGAATTTGCCAAATTTTATACCTTCCTATACAATCTGTCTGAATGTAGTGAAGCGAACATACGATCCCAAAGCGACACATTCTTGTCAGACGTTACAATGGCAGACAGGTTCTTGACCTTATAGAAATATCCAGGAGACAAAACATCCCATATTTTTTTGGGGCCCTAGATGCAGCGATAGCATTCAATCGGATCAACTGGATGTATCTCAAAGCTGTCCTAATTCAGTTTGGCTTCTATCCCTCCTTCTTGAGAGTAATTATGGCTTTATATACTCATCCATCAGCGAAAATGTATACATCTGAGTTCCTGTCGAGTCATTCTCTATCACAAACGAGACAAGGCAGGGAAACCCCCTCTCACCACTCATCTTCATCCTGGTCTTACCTTAACCATTTACCTTAAAATTAACAGCTGACACCTGAGTTAGAGGTATCCCCACCCACATAGGAGACCAGACCACTACTGACTATTATTAGTCCAACAGGCTTTTTTCCAGCAGTGCTCACACATCTAACCAACTATGGCAGGGTCTAATTATTACTATTAAAATCTAAACCCTTTAACAAAGAGCTGTGTAAATGTCAAGGAACCATAGCACGGTCAGAAGCCCACATAGGGGGCTTTAAGAGCTTCAAGCTTCTAAACTACTACTCAGCATTCATACTGCCTCAAACTCTGGAGGCAACATACAAAGGAGATACCCCACAGTGGCACCAATTGGAGCAAGCATACTTGGTCCCCTACACAGAAGCTCAACTAATGTTGACACCCCAAAATTGTTATGGTCCTACTCAAACCTCTCCTTCTTCACTGTGACTACACACAATGGACCTTAATCTATGGCCATCCAAACGTCCCACCCTGCCCACTCTAATGTTTGAACTACAATCAGGTATTTTTTAACATTATAGTTTACTCCTAAATACTAAGGTGTAGGACCCCCTTTACATAGTTACATAGTTACATAGCTGAAAAGAGACTTGCGTCCATCAAGTTCAGCCTTCCTCACATATGTTGTTACTGTTGATCCAAAAGAAGGCAAAAAACCTGGTCTGAAGCGCTTCCAATTTTGCCACAAACTAGGAAAAAATTCCTTCTTGACCCCAAAATAGCAGTCAGATGTCTCCTTGGATCAAGCAGCTATTACCCCACTAATTGGAAATTATATCCCTGTATGTTATGTTTTTGTAAGTATTTATCCAATTGCAGTTTAAACTTCTGTAGTGACTCTGACAAAACCACCTCTTCAGGCAGAGAATTCCATATCCTTATTGATCTTACTGTAAAAAACATTTTCTTTGCCTTAGATGAAATCTCCTTTCTTCCAGCCTAAATGTGTGACCTCTTGTCCTATGTATAGCCCTGTTTATGAATAGATTTCCAGATAAAGGTTTGTACTGGCCCCGAATATATTTGTATAAAGTTATCATATCCCCTCTCAGATTTAATTTTTTTAACCTTTCTTCATAACTAAAATGCTCCATTCCTTTGATCAATTTTGTAGCTCGTCTCTGGACTTTTTCTAGTGTCATGATATCTTTCTTTAGAACAGGGGCCCAAAATTGCACAGCATATTCAAGGTATGGTCTTACCAGCGATTTATAAAGACGCAACATTATATTTTCATCCCGAGAATTTATGCCCCTATTTATACATGACAAAACCTTACTGGCCTTAGCAACTGCAGATTGACATTGCATATTGCTGCCTAATTTGTTATCTATAACAATTCCCAAATCCTTCTTGTGTGTGGTTATCCCTAATTCACTACCATTTAGTGTGTAAGTTGCTTGTCTTTGCATTTCTCTACGTTAAATTCCATCTGCCATTTTAGTGCCCAGTGCCCCAATCTATCCAAATCCCTCTGCAGGAAAGCAATATCCTGCTCACATTTTATTACTTTACAAAGTTTTGTGTCATCTGCAAACACTGATACATGGCTTTCAATGCCTATTTCAAGATCATTAATAAATAAATATAAATATGTTAAATAGAAGTGGTCCCAAAACAGAACCTTGAGGGACACCACTTACCACTTTTGTCCAGCCTGAAAGTGTACCATTAATTACAACTCGTTGTACTCTATCCTTAAGCCAATGTTCTACCCAAGAACAAGAATATTCATCTAGACCAATTTATTTTAGTTTGAAGACTAACTTATTGTGAGAAACCGTATCAAATGCCTTGGCAAAATCCAAGTAGATCACATCCACTGCAACACCCTGATCTATACTTCTACTTACTTCTTCGTAGAATGCAATTAGGTTAGTTTGACATGACCTATGTTTCATAAAACCATGCTGATTATTGCGAATAACAAAGTTCTTCCCAATGAATTCCTGAATATTATCCCTTAATAGCCGTTCAAATATTTTCCCAGTTACAGAAGTTAAAGGACCACTCTAGGCACCCAGACCACTTCAGCTTAATGAAGTGGTCTGGGTGCCAGGTCCCTCTAGGATTAACCCTTTTTTTTTTATAAACATAGCAGTTTCAGAGAAAAGTCTATGTTTATAAATGGGTTAATCCAGCCTCCAAATCCTCTAGTGGCTGTCTCACTGACAACCGCTAGAGGCGCTTGCGTGATTCTCACTGTGAAAATCACAGTGAGAGCACGCAAGCGTCCATAGGAAAGCATTGTAAATGCTTTCCTATGAGACTGGCTGAATGCGCGCGCAGCTCTTGCCGCCTATGCGCATTCAGCAGAAAGGTAGGATCGGAGGCGGAGAGGAGGAGGAGAGCTCCCCGCCCGGCGCTGGAGAAAGAGGTAAGTTTAACCCCTTCCTCACACCAGAGCCCGGCGGGAGGGGGACCCTGAGGGTGTGGGCACCCTCAGGGCACTATAGTGCCAGGAAAACGAGTATGTTTTCCTGGCACTATAGTGGTCCTTTAAGCTCACAGGTCTATAACTTCCAAAAGAAAGAAGTTTAGCTTAACTTTATACCCACAGCTCAAAGGTCTCGCCACAGCGGATACTCTACCCATGACTGAAATTGTCAGTGATGATCTCAGCCAACCCAATGCTTCTTCATAGAGAAAAGGGGCCTACTGCTCATGTGCATTAGTTAGCATCTTTTCATAGAGATGCATTACACTCAGTGATTGCAGGTCGTAATAGAAAGCACCTCTAGTGTCTGACACAGAAAAGGCAATATTTACAGTGCTGAGACTGCAGGAATAGTTTATTTGCACCAAAGCCATTACATTAGACTGTAAATATTCAGGTTCAAAGAGTGTCCCTTTAAAGAAATGATGGAGTATTTGCCAGAGAAGAGTCAAAACAAGATGACACATGTGATCCCAGTGTAAGACAGCCAACTAAGGCCTCAATTAAATTCTTTTGAATAAGGTTTACAAATAATCACAATTTGTTAGAAATACTATTCAAATGATTTATCTACAAAATTTCTATAGACTTAATGAAGACTTCTGTAGATAAATCGTTTTATTTCCTTTTTGTCTTACAGATTGCGATCATTTGGAAAGCTTATCCTAAAAGAAAGCCTTTACTGGACCAATTGTACAGATAACATTTAAGAACTGAGAGGAGATGATAAAAAAGAGATTCAAAGCCGTGGGAGTGCTAGTCTAAATAGCTCTGGAGTTTCCAGCATAATCACTTTTAAAACATCAAAACCACAACAATAACTCTTATAACATATCTCATCTAAGGTGTCTTACTTTCCAAAATGCCAATTTCTTACATTCTGGTTTTGTTTTCTCAGTCACATTTTGACTTATCGTATGAAAAATAAAATAGGAAAAAGTTAATACGTAAATTTCAGATACGGATAAATGTATAATTTATTAATTTTGACCATAGAGGTAATATAAGTTAATATAGCAACTGTCATCCACCTTTTTTTTTTTTGCAGTCCCTCCTCCTACCTGTCTCACCATTTGGGCCACCAAGTAGCGCATGGTAGCAGATGGCTGTGCAATTATGACATTACCCTCAAGACACTGCTAAGACATTATTGCCAAAACCTGTGGTGGAAAATTTCTCATCTCACCTTGGTTTTCCAGTATCTTTATTATTGACAGGGAATTGGTAAGTCACAAAACTCCAGCCATCACATCATCAATCACTTTAACCTTTGCAGGGAAATCACCTTTCACTGTAACCTCTGCAGCGACATCACCTTTTCACAATCGTCTTCAAAACAAAATAATTATCGGAGAAAATCTGACTGCTATCAAAATCAGAGAAGGATGCATCATTAATAAATACTCACAAGGGTGTCTAAAAAGATGGGACTCATTCATTCAGGCCTGAAAGGATATCTGCTAGAATCGGAGTACTGTGCATCTAAAAATAACAGACTGGTTGGTTTGTTATTTGAGCATTTCACCCATAGACAAACCAGTTCTACTTAAATCACTTAAGCACCAGATGACACACCACAATTTCCCCAGTTACAAGAGTTATTACAAGAACTGGAGAAGAAAACAGTGCCTAATCAGGGCTAGAATTACATCACAAGTGCCTGTAGGCACTGAATGCTCAAGTTTGGCTTTACTGGGGCAATTTTGGGTAGGTAACTCTTAAAGGGAAACTATAGTGCTAGGAAAACAAGCTTGTTCTCATGGCACTATATCTTTCCCCTCTGTCAAGGCCCCTCCCCCCCACCCCCCACGATGCAAAAGGCGTTAAAAACCCTTTCTGTCACTTACCTGGGTACAGTGCTGATGTCCTTGGTTCTGCCTCGGGTTCGCCTTCTCTCATCTCCCTGTGACGTCAGCCCCACAGAAAAGCATTATTCAATTGAGGTCCTAATACATAGTGTCAGGCGACCAAAAGTCACCCAACGATCCGGAAGTCCCTCTAGTGGCTGTCTGGTGGACTAAACGTGGAGTTAACCCATAAAGGTAATTATTGCAGTTTATAAAAACTGCAATAATTACCTTTAGAGGGTTATGGTACCCAGGCCACTTCAATGAGCTGAAGTGGTCTGGGGCCTTAAGTTCCCCTTTAAGATATCTTTGACATTTATCCACATTAAGATTTCTCAGCTTCAATTCCAAGAAGCTGTAATCCAGAAAAGGTCAAATACTGCTTTAATACATATATGGATAAGCTGCAGCATTAGATGCACAGGCAATTTTATGTAGCTTAGATATCTTTGTACTCTCAAGAACCTGTTGAATCCTTCATCATTTGACCATTTATCATTTGACCCTTAGCAGACTACTTGTTGGGGAGATGTTCAATCCTCTACTGGCAGCTGCGATTTCATTTTTTGGCCTGAGTGTTGTACATAATATATCACAATGTAGCCACTGAAATGGCTGCAGGCATCACGTTGGTTTTTCCATAACTATTCCTCCAGACAGGAAAAAATTGGAATTTCAAATCCAGCTGTCCTGGGCTTCTCTATGGAAACTAAGCATGACACAAGCTCCTGGAAATACTTACCTCTCAAGGGAGGATACACGATAACCCAGGTCTGCCCGTGGACCAGAACGCTCCTGGTCAGTGTCATAAGAGCTCTTGGATTTACTTACCACAAAGGAGCCCTCACAGTTAAGGTCATGATGATACCCCCAATTGCAGGATACAAACCCATCTACTAACAACTTATCCAAGCTTGTGCCTGAAATTATTGTCCTCAACAAAGAAGGAACCTCCTCTTAGACCCCTCGTTTTCTTTCTCTCCTCGGCTACTATGTCATAGAGAGATGGATAATAAAAAGCATTGTTAAAGGGACACTATAGTTACCAGAACTACAGCTTAATGTAGTTGTTCTGGTGACTACAACCTGTCCCTGTAGGTTTTTTAATGTAAACACTGTGTTTTCAGAGAAAAGGTAGTGTTTACATTACTGCATAGGAACACCTCTAGTGACAGTCAATCAGACAACCACTAGAGGTGCTTCTGAGTGACTGCCACAAGAGGTGCAGCACTGACCTTCAGTGTCTCCATGCTCTGCATGAAGACGCTGAATGCTCCCCATAGAAATGCATTGATCCATGCATGCGCAATATTCCTCCCAGTGCTTTTTTCTGTGGGAAAGCATTGCATTAGCTGAGATCGGCAAATCTCAGCCATGCAGATGAAGCAGGGGCAGGGCAGTCGCAATAAGACCTGTGTGGCGATGGAAATAAGGTGAGTTTAGCATGTTTTTATTGGGAGCAAGGGGAGGGGGTGCTGTGATTTAAGAGGTACATTTATAACTATAGTGTCAGGAATATATATTTGTATTATTGACACTACAGTGTTCTTTTGTGGAACTTGTGGAAAACCGAACGTGGAAAGTACTCCATCAAGACCTTTGTTTTAGGACTTGCTGGATGCAGACATTGATGTTCTAGCATGTCTGAGGGATGGCAAAGGAAACAAGTCAACAATTTCTATAGTATTGAGTCGTGAGTCAGTTGAAACCTGATTCTATTTCTTCAGCTGTATAAGGAGACCCACAATACAAGGTAATATATATGATAAATATAGCTAGAAGAGCTGCATCTTATGAAGGTATTCCTCTTAGACGTGAAGAGGCCATCTGCCAGGTTATGTTCCTTGCATATCTCCTAGTCATCAGTATAATACTTTGTAAACAGTAATTATAAAGTAGTCATTAAGCTTTTCCCTCTTTTGTAACCTAGATGTTCAGCTACAGGGGCTGTGTTCATTGATAGATAAATTCCCTAGGCCTTTGCAGTTTCCAATTTGCAAGTTCTGATTGATCCACATGTTTACCACTTCTATCTCAATGTCAAGTGCTGACCATGCCTTTACTTTTAATGTAATGATTGGAATGTGGTTACTTACGTTTTGCTGGATAACCTGCTCTTTATGCTAGAGGGCAACGTGTATCTCCCCTTGAACTGGTGTGTTTTAAATTCTAGGAATGTACATTGTCATTTCTCTTCATACTTTTTTATTAATGCTTAGAACATATGTTCCCTTTTACATCCAGTTCCTTTACCTTTTTTATTTTATTCTACTTGTTTCATACTTGCTAAAGCTTTCCGCTTTTACATGTATATTACCCATGTCTATTAAAAACTATACTTTAAAAAAAAAAAAAAAAAATTATGTTTTTGTAGTGCATAGATATAACCGAATCAGACGAGAGGTACCCCAAAGGCAATCCTCTAGCTTTTCCCATGCGAAACAAGCGGGGCACAAGATTAACATGCACAATTTTATATTTTAAACAGGTTTAAGCATACTTAAAATTATGGTCTAAGAGTATAAGCAGTTGTAGCATTGTAGTTTCGGCGGTACAAATACACTTATACTATATACATGTTTGGTCAGAGCTTTAGTTAAGTTAGTTTCTCACATTTAATACAGGTCTATACTACGCTTTTGGGACACG
This sequence comes from Pelobates fuscus, assembly GCF_036172605.1. Classification (NCBI taxonomy): domain Eukaryota; kingdom Metazoa; phylum Chordata; class Amphibia; order Anura; family Pelobatidae; genus Pelobates; species Pelobates fuscus. The sequence continues at coordinate 421,168,294 of NC_086317.1, forward strand.
GATCTCACTTTGTATATATGCATTCAAAATGCCAAAACGCAGGCTTATTTATTAATGCTTAGTTTACCCTCAGCTTGTGTGTAGTTTCGACCCACCTGCAACCTAACATACCATAGGGGTTAGCCAATTTACAGAAGGAGGCTTGCATGCCCGGGGCCTAGCGTGATTCTCATGGATATGCGACATAAATGGGGTATAAGAGTGAGTGTTCAATCAAGAGATACCGCTTGTTGAGGTAAGCTGAAGAGCTTGAATAGGCCCAGTCCATGAGGTTGGCAGGTTGTAGTGTGCTGTCTGTTCCGCTTGGACCGGACAGATGGTGATCCGGTGAAGGAGGCTGAGTGCAGGTCGTGTAGCTCGGCTGCGGTATCTGGGTCTGACTGCCTCTCTCTTCATGGGCTGTTTTGTGCAGGTCTCTTTATAGTCACCACTGCTGGTCTCTGTGTAGTCAGCCAGTACGGCCCTGCAGTAGGTCAGGTGGCGCTGGATGGTCTCACCTCCATTATGCTGGCAGGTCGCGCACATGGCTTGCGTACGGCGGCCATTTTGAGGGCTGTTGCTTTGTAAGTATGCCATGGCGTGGTGGGCTCTCAGACTTAATTTGGCGCATACCTGGGTGTCCGTGTAGACCGGGATGACCCACCTGGTCCTGAAGGGGGGGATGCCAGCCGCCGGCCGGAGACCTGGGTGAGCGGCCGTCTCTTCCCGGCTCAAGCTCCCTCGTGCTTTGGGCCTCCGTCGGGTCGCCGTCGTACCGGGTGTGATCGTAGGAGGTATCACTGCGTACCCCAACAGCAGGGGATCAATTTGGTCACCGGAGTGTGTCGCTGGATGGATTTGGCCCCCAATTATCGCCGATTTTCGGCCCTGAAGCAGGAGCTCAGACAAAGCATGTCTGATCCCTTCGGCGGCCCGGCACCGCCCCCCCATACTTTTTTTTATTTTGGATTCAATCATATTATTATCATTGCTGCTCTACCTATTTCCCCATCAAGGGGCCAACTACACAACTCATGGTTGAATACCAAGATTGAGTAGATTAGGACTGTCTTATACTGATGTTATGCAGTCCACTTAACAATAAGGATATTAAAACATTTATACTTTTTGGCCTTTTTTCCATCATGATTTATATATAAATGCCAGAAGTTGAAACAAGCTATACAAACTCGATGTAGGTTTCACCTAATTCCTTTTAAATCTTGCAGTACCTCCTTACAAACCCTACTCAACATTCTTTAACAAAACCCCAAATTCGGGGGTTTATGATGAGCAATATTGCAAACCTGACTTGTAGCTGACATGTCTTCAGACAAAAACTGGGTAGTTGCATATGGCTGCCTTGCTACAGTAGACACATTTTGAGCAGGAATGTTCCAAAAAACTGTACATTTTCTGTGAAAAAAAAAAAATGTATAACACGCATTGAAATCCTAATTCTTCAAGAGCACCAGAAGCACTTTGGCAATCTCTGCTTTTAAAATTCTAGGAAAATATATAACACTATATCTCAATGTATCCACAACCTGCTATAAAAAAAAATTATGCAAGCTGCCCAACTATTAATCATTGCAGCATACACCTAATTAAGGTTTGAAATGTCTTTCCATGAGGATAAGCAACCTTATATAGCCTTCCATCATTTCACTATTTAGATAAATGACACTCTGTATAATAAAATGCACATTGTTTTACAAATAGACATTTTTCGCTGTAAGTTATCATTCTCCTGCTGGTATCTGTACGTTTACAGAATCCTCATCTTTCCTGATTGATATTTACATTCATTAGCATAGTCAATACAGATTATCTCAGCCAATCAATATTCTATCTCACTTAATCATTACTTCTAGATAATAGATTTTAATTACACCATATGATCTTAAGATATGTAACGTTAATTATGTTTAATACGTTAAATAACAAAATGTCTTTACACATGTCATGAATAATGGATGATAATTAAACTTGTTATATATTTGATGGGATGCTATTATCTTTTGAATGATGACCTGTTTGGCTGCATTGAAAACCATTTCATATATTCTATCTCGTCATTTCCTTATATCATTAAGTGTTTATAATAGAATGTTTGGCAAATACGGAAATCCATGATAAATCTCAGCTCAGTTATGGGTCAGTTTTGCAGGTGAAGCCGTATCTGTGTGCTACATAAAAAAGAACAATATTTATGAAGGCAGGGTACAGTGACGGCTGTATATTTGTAATAATTATATATTTTTAGTATGAAGTTCTACCGCTGCCATTAGGATAATGTTGCTGCCCCAGAATTGACTGATTTTACATTAATCAATATAACAAATTTAAATAAAGGGTTATTAATCACTGATGACTAATAGAAGCTGAAATTGTGTGGATTTATTACCCATTATTTTTTTTATTTTTTTTTGTCAATCATTTTTTTTTTTGTCATTTATAATGTTTGAGTATTTGTAGCGCTATAGCCTTTTTTTTTTTTTTAATTCTTTATTTTTGTTGTGCATGAATAACAACCGCTTGTCAGCAATGCCACAACAGCATATTCCAACACATTGAGCATATAGATTTGTCATGTTATATAGCATTTAGATAGAACAAGCACAGTTTTTATGTTATTAAGGCAGGCTAGGTACACATAGGTTATTCGCATTAGTTATAGTAAATTACATCATCGCTCGGTAACAGTAGCTTAGGGTGAACGTTGCTGTTGCATATCCTCGCTTATCAGTAGTTTGCATGTTAATGTATGCTTTGCAATGCTTTAGTCTAATGTGTCAGGGAGGATTACACATGCAGGTGTACATACAGATAGACTTATTGACATATATTAAAATAGTAAGGTAACTAGCGTAACTGAATCAGGTATTTAAAGTAATACAATGCCAAAAGTGATTTCGTCTATAAGCAGCCTGAGCGCAATTTAGTTTACAGCAATACAGGGCTGAGAAGGTGAGAAGAAGAGAAGAGAAGGCATATTAGTAGAGACATGTTTCAACTTATTCAACTTGCGGTCTAAAATGCCGATATAAGCCAATGCACGTTGGTAGAAAATAAACGCCTATCTGGGAGAGACACAAATAGCGTGGAAAGTTCTAAGAGAGCTAGGTAGCCTATTGGTTTTGCACAGTGTCATACTATTGTGCCAACTAGAGGCAAATGTCCCCAAATGTCCCCTTTTACCCTACGCCCGTGGGCGGCAGGCTGATGGCGTGGGTTTGAGAGCGGTCCGAGGCTTGCCACGTGGGGGACACCGCTAGTGCTGGGGTTGTATTATTCCGGCTGAGAACAGTCTCTTGAGCTGGCCCCTTAGCTTGTCTGCTTGCCTCGGGGTATTGCTGGGGCTGGGCTGTTGCTCGTCCGCGGGCTTTCTGTGCTGGTTGTGGATGCTTGAAAAGGTGAGTGTTGGCGTCTGAGAGGCGAGCCTTCGCTACTCGCTGCTTCGCCTTCTGTCTTCGTCCCTTTCCAGAGGTCGCCCTGGGGGCTCGTTGTGGATACTCACACAGGTGCCGCCGGGTAGCTGGTCGGACCCATGCTGCCACCGCTCGAGCTGCCTGTTTGAAGGCCTGGACCTTGTAGCGGAGTTGTGGCCATAAGCTGGAGCAGATTTGGTCAAAGAACTCCTGGGGGTGTCTGGGTGGGGTGGCCAGGGTGGCCCCTGTGCCATGTTTTGTCTCCCTTATCTTCTTCGTTGCGTGTCTGTCAGTGCTGCGTTGTGGTTGCAGCAGGCCACATGTAGTGGTGTGTGGCTTGTCCGCCATCTTGGGCCTTACAGCTTCCATACTGCTTGGGGGAGCATCTGCTTTAAAGTCTCCATTTGTGTCTCGTGCTGGTGCGGACCGGGATATCCCCCACCGGTCCATAGGGGGGGGGGAAGCGGTGCGTGAGTGTCCCCTCTTCAGCCTGAGAACCAGGAGAGCGGCCGTCTCTCCACGGCTCCAACCCGTGCAGGCCGCGGGCTGTGAAGCGGGCGATTCTGCGGCGGGGAGTCCCGAACCGGGTATCTCCAGACTCGTTGCGGTGGTCGGGCGCAATGCCCAGAATCAGGGCCTCAGATGCGGGAGCTTCCGCCATGTGCGACTTGCTCGCTCCGCTGGTAAGCTCCGCCCCTTGTCAATCATTTTTATTGGTGTACAGAATCACATGGGGTACAGAAAGAAGATTGGGAAACAGTACAATTCATACATAGCAGGTGTGGTCTAGTACAGTGCATATCAACCCAAATCTCCTATGGATCATATATTGCGATGAACACTTGGAACTAAAACTTTATAACATGTCCTAACATAGTGTTCGGCAGATCTCTCGATTGAGGGATCATTTAGCTGTTCGTTAACTTGAGTTCTTTTCCTTTATTTTTTGTTCTTCTATGTTTGTGTCTTTCCTTCCCTTTTCCTCCCATTCTTTCCCTTCTCCCTTCCCCTTCATTCCCCTCTCGTTTCCACTTTCCCTCCCTTCTCTTTCCTCTTCCATCCTTTCCTCTCTTTCCGTAAAAATTGCCATCCCTGTGGGGTAATGCGTTCATGCGTGGTAGTGGCTGAAGCCACGTGTGTGGGGGTAGATTTTGCGTTCAGGCGAATGGTGAGCAGCATGTGTGTAGGGTCCTTTCTCCCTCCCTTTTTCTCTCCCTTTTCTTTCCCCCTCCTTCTTTCCCTTCCTCCTTTCTCTTTTCCTTCCCTTTTCTTTTTTTTGGGGGGGAGGGAATGTTGCTTCTTCGTCTGATCTGGCAAGAGGGTGCCCACGGTGGAAGATCGTGTAATGGCCTGAGCGTGTCACGGGTGTGGGGCGCCGTCAGTTGTATGTGGGTGATGGGTGAGGCGTGTCAAGGGCCGTCTCCTGGTGCGTGTTACTGTAGGCTATGTACGTGTTAGGTCCGAGGTAGCTACTCGATGAGTTACTGCTGTCGGTCCCAGTTATCCGTCCTGATTTGGATTTCAGGGTTAGAAGTCCTGCGTCAGTGCCCCTTCCATCCGAGTGTCTCCGTCAGATGTGCCCTTTCCCCATGCACGGTCCCTATATACACGTCCCTATATACACGCGGGAAAGCAGGGCGGGTGAGTGAGGGTCACAGGAGAAGAAAGAGAAAAAAAAAAGGGGGGGGGGAAACAGGGGGGAGGGGGTATTACCCATTATTTTTATCGGACTATTAAAGGGAACTCTATAAGCTCAATAGATGCTGCTGGTTCCCGTATCCCCAATTCGTTTCATTATAGCTGTTATGCTAAGTAGGTTGTGTAGGATCTCATAGCTTTCATCGAGAGACTGTCTGTCAACTCCAGGTATATCAAACTCTGGTCCCGTAGATGATGATGAAAAAAAGGCCCCAAACATTTCTGGCCATCTATTGCATTCAAAGTATTTTTGGAGTTGTAGACTATCAGCATCTGGGGGAGCAGAGTTTGAGATTCCTGATATACTTCCTCTCTAACTATTTCTCTTTTGTATTCCAGGACGCTTGGGACTTTTTTATGATAAAGATAACCCTTTAAATGCCTACAGTGTCCGTAACACTTTGGAAAGCAATTTGTTGGGTACCTTTGTAGGTTTTAAAAAGTAGAAGGAAAGGATGGATCACTAGACATAGAGCTATTCCAAAAACTGGACTTCTTCTGTGATATTCAGATCACTGAAAACAATCTTGCTAAGGTATATCAGCCACATGCAGGTCTCTGCAGAAATTGCAGATTCGCATTAAAATAGGGAAATAGGGAACTTCAGAGCTAATTATTTTTAGTTATATTTCTTTTTTTTTTTTTTTTTTTTTTTACATTAAAGGGAATTGACACCCACCTGTAACAATTCTTTAACATGCATTAGTCAATCTACGTAAGCTTGAATTTTTTTTTTAATTTTTTTTTCAGGTGATGAGTAACCACAGTCAAAATAAATAAAGGGAGAATAGAACAGAAATTAAGGGTTAAAGGTAAAGTGAAAAAAACACTAATGTACAGATTCAGCAATGGAACTACAAGAGAAAGTTAAATTATATTAACTAGCCTTTTACAACTAGTCTGTTTTATTTGGAAGAATTATCATTATTTGACCCAATGAATGATTTGTGGTAGGAAGAGAGTCTGTTACTCATTTACACTTTTTAAAGTACGGTAAGTATGTTATGTGTTGTCATTCCTGCAGATGTAGCCACTTGATAGAATAAAATCCACTGCTCTGTAAGTCAAGAAATAAATCCCTTCAACAGAGATGTACATAGGCAGGGTATATTGACTAAACAGAGAACTGCTATGAGTTACGAAGCTAAATCACAAATTGAGGCTACAATAACTCACTTTGAGAAAAAAAAATCTCCAATTCAGCTATAGTATCCATTTCACTAAATTTTTGTGTATATTAAATAACCCCCATCCCCCCTCCCCCTCCCCCTTTCCCCTAATGTGTGCTATAACTCCTTCAACCACTCTCAACAAAAAGAGATGGCGTAAGAAGTAAACAATGCTAAAACCCTACCAAACCCACGTTTCTCCATTTAACCTGTTTAGACATTGAATTGTTGAGCTTGAAACACTGTGTGACATATCAATTATAAGTAAAGGGACCTCGTTCCTCCATGAAACCTTTGCTGTTATGTTTTTGTATTGTTAAAGGTATTGCAGTTATGCAAGTCAGGGACAAGAACAATTTAATTTGTAGTTATTTCTTTTAAATTGGTTACTGATTAGAGAGCACATTACATTTCTTATGTTGGCTTAGTTAACTCAAAAAAAAAAATCTGCCTCGGATAAAGATTTATTACAGGAGCATTATAATGTTTAGGCAATGCCCAAACGCTAACTAGCTAACATTAAATAAACCTTTTTTTTTAGTGAGAGCAGCAAAACACAACTATTAGCTGATACAATAAAGGAAAACACACACAGACACTTTTTTTAAATACACTGATAGAGAACATTACATAGCATTGAAATAACACAAGGGAATCTGTAATGGCTTCCCATATAATATATATAAATAAAGCACATCATCTCAAGAATGACCCTCTTTCTCAACACCAAGCAAGGTGGGGTAGAAGGTAAAAGTAACTGGCCGTGATGATTAGACCCAACTATTTTCTACATCTACTGTCCTTTGATTTTGAGTGTAATAATAAATGGCAGACTTAGGATTCCGTTAGTCCAATGGAGAACAAGGGTCAGAGGGTCTGTAAAGTCCTATGGCCCTAGTGCAAATACTCACTCCCAATTAAAGACTAGAGGTTGACTAGTATCCATGTCTCAAGTTAATACTAACAAACCCCCACTCGCAGTGGCCGAATATCCCAAGAGTAACCTCCTCTTGCCTATATTTCATGGCACACCATCTCCCATTAATGAATACGTTAGCCTTACCAATCAACTCTTTCTTAAATAGCTGGGAAGTAAACCTGTTAAAAAAAATAAATTAAATAAATCATGATTAACTGTACTGATATATAATTACAAACATTAATAACCAAGAGAACTAAGCAGCCTGGAAGATATATGTTCTGGAAGCCACAATGTTGAGTACATTGCAGAAAATATGTAGTCTGGCATTAAATAAAATATTTAACATAAAGCACAAATAATTCTAAAACTACCTCTGGTACTGTACAGCATTTCTGTAGAGTCCCCCTGTCCCTATGCATGCCATAACTCAAGCCTTATTAACTTCTTAATTGAAACACATTTTTGCATGATAATGTCCCTTTGATTACTGCAAACAGAGGAAATTCAAGCAAAATAAAGGGCTACTGGATACAGAGAAAAGGTGGTTGCTTTAACTAAATGTACTCGCTGCTAACTACATTTAAAAAAAATGACAAATGAAATCCTGTTTCTAACAATTTTAAGCTCATCGTGCACTTTTCTTTAAACATTATTACGGATGGCACCCCTAAGTCTATATACCTTATTTTAAAATCCAAGAAATCTACAATAAATAGCCAGTGCCATGTAAACACTAATGCTCGAAACTCAGGAATAACTGATAAGGATATTGGAGAAATGTGATGGTGTAACATTTTGCTTTAAAAATGTTATTTAGTTATTTGGTATTTCTGAAAAAAAATAAATCCATCAACAGATGTACATACAAATCAACGTGACCTTCCTGAAAACGCCGTACTATGCACTGATTAAATGCAATCACATGTTATCAGTTTATTGGTAGGACTTCATCTCCTAACGCAACAAAAAGAAAATGTCTTCCATCAATAACAAAGTGGAGTCATGTAAGCTTTCCAAGACATCTGAAGGATGAACTTCTTACAAAGGTGCAAAGTATTCTCTCACTCTCTCGAGTCCTGGAAAAATAAGATAAAGTTGAATGTGTAAGAATTTCCAGAAGAGAAGAGAATGTATTAGAAATACATTCGCCTCTAACAAAACCTCGAAGGAAAGAAATCAAACTATTAAGAGGGCAGATAAAAGATAATAAGGGAGTCAGAGAGTATTTCATTTTAGTATTTAGTAATTCTCGAATTCTGAATAAAAAAAATCCATTAAAGGGCAATGTTATCTAAAAGAAATCCACATTTATACTACAGCATGTACAATTTTAAATAATTAATCATCAACAAACTTGATATTTGAAATAGTGTTATTGATATTATGTGGGTTCCAACTTCATATGACACATACAATCCTTCATGCTTTAAATTAAGAAAATTCTTGAATTAATCTTTTCATACAAAGCAGTTCACATCCATGTCAAATAATCAACAGGTGAAAGAAAATAAGCCCAACCAGGGCTCCTGAAACATGTATGTGCGTCTGTATCAGTATTCCTTTTAGAGACACCAGTCCTATGAATTTGAGAGGTCTTATCACATCGCTAGAGCCTTCAATCTCTTGGACTGTAGGATGGCGGAGTATATAGTTAGGTACCATAAGATTGGGGTGAGACCAAACATGCTTACACTCCACACGGTGCAACTAGAAATAAAATACCGTTTGCATTACAGATAACCACTGAAGGCACTTCCTGCTGTTTTACTGAGTTTAACTCCGTGAAATGATGCTGGACGTGCTCACGCTTTGCAAGGGGCCCGGTCAGGCTGTTAAAGGCCCACAGCGCTCGACCGGGCCCCTGGGGGACGGGCGAGGCAGAGGAGCAGAGTGGCAGAGGGCCACTTTAATTCTAGGAATACAGTTTTGTATTCCTCACACTGTATTATTCCTTTAATGAAACACTCCAGACCTTTAAAGGGTCTGGCAATGGCAGGAATCTATCTGCTGCAAGGGTGACTGTTCATGTCCTCTAGATTATTGCCCAATAAACATTTTGGATGTTAACCAATGCAAACCTTTCCCATGGACATTGGTTGGTGAGCCATAGAGGTACGGGTGGCAATAGTACAGAGAGAATGGGGAATTAATCCATTCATAACCCAACTGTCTTACATCCTTAGTCAGTGGTTTCCTGTAAACTTGTCTTTGTCCTTAGTAGATGTCTCCACACTGATTTACCTGGCACTATATACAGTTTAAAAGGAAATCAGTAACATGAAATGCTAGTGACTAGCACCATAAATTACAATCAGTACAGCTCTGCTAAAGGCATTGTGTGTGAATATCCCAATAGATACAGCAGGTCTGGAAATGTACTTGGGAGTAACCAATTATTGCATACTCTTTAGTCTATCAGATTCACAACAGCTGAGAGGGCTTTTAATTTACATTGATCAGAAGTAAAGTGCTGCGCATTATAAAGGGACACTATAGGCATCTAAACAACTTTAGCTTATTGAAGTAGTTTTAGTGTATAGATCAGGCCTGCACAATATACTGCCCGCCAATGCATTTTGTGCAGCCAGCACACTAAGGAGGCCCACCAGGGCACTAAGGGCCACCCAATGAGCCTTTGTCATCAGGGGCCCTGGTCGAGCGCTGTGGGCTTTAACAGCCTAACTGGGGGAGTGGGTCCCTAGCTTTTCGGCATCCCGGGAGGAACTGAGTGCATCAAGTCACTTCCTCCCAGAGACTGGAGCCACACAGCATTTCTACAACAAACATTCTTCAGAGACAGAACATTGGATTTCATGGACGGCTAAGCTTAGAAAACCATAAAACAACTGATATTTAATAGCTTTGTTCTAATGCATGTTGAGTTCTGGGCATTGAGAGCGGAGGTGTATTTCCTGAGACATCAGAACATGCGATTATAGTCAGAGCCTACTATACGTGGCTCTGCAAACTGTGAGTTGGCAATTGACACACTGTTCTAAATAATTCTTTCCACCATACAGTATTATGCTATATGCTATTGTCTTTGACATTTAGGTGGTGTACATACGAATTGAAGAACCAGTCTGTATAAGTATTTTCTATTGCCTTGATTCACTATTTGGAGCGCCCCCTATCTGTTTTTATTTTATATTTTAACTTTGTGTTTTTTAAGTGGTTTTTAACCCCTTAAGGACACATGACATGTGTGACATGTCATGATTCCATTTTATTCCAGAAGTTTGGTCCTTAAGGGGTTAAACACTGGGGAAGTCGCACCTATTAAGAGAGCAACTAAAATATCTCACTTCACCTGCACTTTGTGTGTTAAGGTTTTCTTTACACTGGAGCCACACGGGATGACGGAGGTGACTGTGAGGAGGGGGTCGGGAGAGAGACAGGAGCTGGAGAAGGCAGGAGAGGATGGGGTCCAAGCCTCAAGAACCAGCCCCTAACTCCTAACATCCTCAGGCTGCAGACTGGACATCAGGGAAGCCACTCTCCAGCATCTAATAGGTAGGAAACTGGAGGGTGGCTATAAAAGAGTATATTTTGACCTGCATGTCTATATGTATGTATGTATGTGTACAGGGCCGGACTGGGGATACAAAGCAGCCCTGGAAAAAAATGCCAATGCCAGCCCCATAAGTAACTACGACATGTATTGTCACATGTAATACGTATGGCTATGTGTTGCCACCCGAGATGATTGAGTAATATATATAGATTTTTTTTTTAATGCGTGTATATTACTCAATCATCTGGGGTGGCAAGACATGCATACATATACCTATATGCCTTACATATTATTAATGTGTGTGTATATATATATATATATATATATATATATATATAATATGGTGGGGATGGGGGACTGTGAGGTGGATGGGGGGCCTGTGATGTGGGTAGGGGGCAGTATAGTGGGTAGGGGGGCAGTGAGGTGGGTAGGGGGTTGTGATGTAGGTACAGGGGCAGTATAGTGGGTAGGGGGCTTTGATGTGGGTAGGGGGGCTGTGTGGTGGGTAGGGGGGCAGTATAGTGGGTAGGGGGGCAGTATAGTGGGTAGGGGGGTTGTGTGGTGGGTAGGGGGGCTGTGAGGTGGGTAGGGGGGCTGTGAGGTGGGTAGGGGGCTGTGATGTGGGTAGGGGGGCAGTATAGTAGGTAGGGGGCTGTGAGGTGGGAAGGGGGCAGTATAGTGGGTAGGGGGGCAGTATAGTAGGTAGGGGGGCAGTATAGTAGGTAGGGGGGCAGTATAGTAGGTAGGGGGCAGTATAGTGGGTAGGGGGGGCTGTGAGGTAGGTAGGGGGGCTGTATAGTGGGTAGGGAGGCTGTGAGGTGGGTAGGGGGGCTGTATAGTGGGTAGGGGGCTGTAAGGTGGTTAGGGGGGCTGTGAGGTGGGTAGGGGGGCTGTGAGGTGGGTAGGGGGGCTGTGAGGTAGGTCGGGGGCCTGTGAGGTGGGTAGGGGGGCTGTGAGGTGGGTAGGGGGCTGTGATGTGGGTAGGGGGGCAGTATAGTGGGCAGGGGGGCAGTATAGTAGGTAGGGGGCAGTATAGTGGGTAGGGGGGATGTGAGGTAAGTAGGGGGCTGTGATGTGGGTAGGGGGGCTGTATAGTGGGTAGGGAGGCTGTGAGGTGGGTAGGGGGGCTGTATAGTGGGTAGGGGGGCTGTAAGGTGGTTAGGGGGGCTGTATAGTGAGTAGGAGGCTGTGAGGTGAGTAGGGGGTAGTATAGTGGGTAGGGGGGCTGTGAGGTGGGTAGGGGGGCTGTGAGGTAGGTAGGGTGCCTGTGATGTGGGTAGGGGGCCTGTGAGGTGGGAAGGGGGCAGTATAGTGGGTAGGGGGGCAGTATAGTAGGTAGGGGGCTGTATAGTGGGTAGGGGGCTGTAAGGTGGTTAGGGGGGCTGTAGAGTGGGTAGGGGGGCTGTATAGTGGGTAGGGGGGCTGTATAGTGGGTAGGGGGGCTGTATAGTGAGTAGGGGGCTGTGAGGTGAGTAGGGGGTAGTATAGTGGGTAGGGGGCTGTGAGGTGGGTAGGGGGCTGTGAGGTGGGTAGGGGGCTGTGAGGTGGGTAGGGGGCTGTGAGGTAGGTAGGGGCCTGTGATGTGGGTAGGGGGCCTGTGAGGTGGGTAGGGGGGCTGTGAGGTGGGTAGGGGGGCTGTATAGTGGGTAGGGGGTCTGTGATGTGGGTAGGGGGCAGTATAGTGGGTATGGGGGCTGTGAGGTGGGTAGGGGGGCTGTGAGGTGGGTAGGGGGGCTGTATAGTGGGTAGGGGGGCTGTGAGGTGGGTAGGGGGCTGTGGTATGGGTAGGGGGCCTGTATAGTGGGTAGGGGGCTGTATAGTGGGTAGGGGGCTGTATAGTATGTGGGGGGGGCTGTGATGTGGGTAGGGGGACTGTCTGTGAGGTGGGGGGCTGTATGGTGGGTGGGGGGGGGGGCCTGAATGGTGGGTATGGGGCTGTAAAACAGTAAATACCTTTATTTTCCTGTTTGTCCGGTAGGCAGCTTTCCAGCACCGTGCGTGGGGGCGGAGCTTGTGGGCAGGAGGCGGAGCTTCCGTTTGGGGGCGGGGCATACGGCCAAAATGATTGGAGACTGTGCAGGGAGACTGACAGGTCTCCCTGCAGCTGCTGGCATCCACACCAGCCGCCAGCCCCTCCTCCCCCCGGGATGACAGGCTGACACAGTCCGAGGGGAGGATTTATTATAATAATCATCAGGGCTGTCAGCCGGCCCCAGCTTAATGCAGCCCACCGGGAAATTTCCCGGTATCCCGGTGGGCCAGTCCGGCCCTGTATGTGTATGTCTGTCTGTCAGTATGTATGAATCTGTATGTCTGTCTGTGTGTGTGTGTTTTTTATCTGTATGTCTGTGTATCTGTATGTCTGTCTGTGTGTATCTGTATGTCTGTCAGTGTGTATTTGTATGTCTGTTCATGTGTGGTGTGTATCTGTATGTCTGTCTGTTTGTCGGTATGTATGAATCTGTATGTCTATATGTGTATGTCTGCAAGTGAGTATCTGTTATGTCTGTTCATGCGAAAAATACTAAATTCCCTTTGGGAATAGACCGATATGACTTATAGGTATCGCCTAGTTGGTTTCTACCCCTGAGAACTGCAAAACGGCCCTTGTCCGAGCTGGACATCAAACTGACGGATTTGGCATCCAAGTGCTGGGTCTGCTCTCCGGAGTTGCCCTCACGTACAAATTGAGCTGACACGTTTCTATTCATAGGGTGTCATGCCTTAATTATGATATCCTCTTACTTCCTGGTTCCACGGAGCTTAACCACACCTCTTTATGACACGGTCTCCCTATTTAATCTGACCGCACCAGCTGATCGACGCTGGATTATTGAACTACGTTCCGTACTCACGAACCGGCTGCAACATCGTTGTGAAAGCCCTCTGTTACCGGACCGGACTGGAAGACTTCAAGTTCCCTTCACCTTTCCTCATCCACGACTAAAGCTGAACTCTCTCCATTCAGGATAAAACCGCCTCTGAGGAAATCTCGGGAACCAGTGTTCTATGTGCCGGAAGCTAAGTAAAACCTCTGTGATAAGCGTTGCATCTCAAAGCTGTTATTTCCTGTCTCCAAAGTCCTTCGTTAAAACAAACTCGTTACAGCTAACTTCAACTCATACTTTGTCTCAGTTAGCTGCATCTGTCTTACTTCAGTTTAAGTCTATGGAACAGCTATTGTAACTTCTTATCACCTAATTAATTAATACTACTAAAGGACTCTTTCTACTTCAGTTATCATTTACTACTTAAAGCTACAGTACCTATAATTGTGGACTTCAGTTATCGTTTACTACTTAAAGCTACAGTGCCTATAATTGTGGACTTCAGTTATCAATTATTACTTAAAGCTACAGTACCTGTAACTTGGAATTAAAGTCAATACCTTTTACTTTTTATAATAAATATTCAAACTATACGAAATCTGCAGTTGTGTTCCTTCATAACAAATGTTTAGACGTGACATAGGGTTCCCCTTAACTAGCCCCAGAGGTCTCTCGGACCATGCCCGGACTCAGGATCAAGGTTGCGGAACCTTGGACCGTTCCATGAGCGATACGCATGACCAAAAGAGGCGTCCATTCTGACTCATTCCGAAGTTGCCATGCTGGGCGAAGGGTGCGGTGGAGTGGACTCCCGCCCCATCCCCACACTACATGCTCCCAATGCATATGTTGCCTGTGGACACTTTGAGACGGAGGGCACTCATCCCGTCAGAGAGCTGCTCGGCGTGGACGATTGGTTCTCTCCCTCAACTGGACATGAGAGAAACCCGCATGGATTTTGCCATCAACATGGACATAATGAATCTGACTCACTCCCAGTCAACCCAGTTTCTGGTCTTTCATAGAATATTCGGTCCAGGCGGTGCTCTGCCTCCCGAGGACCAATATGTCCGTCTTCAAGGAAAATGCCAGGCATACGCTCCGCAACCCGCGGGTCACACTTAGATTGACCAGTTGTTATTCGCCATCGAGGCCATACCTCCAGGATCCGGTACTATCAGCCGCTCCAACATGACGCTTTCTCGGGTCTTCGGCCTGGTACGACTGAATCATGTGACCTTCGGACGAAGCTCATCTAAAACTTAATTGATGACTCCGACATAGGGGGACCTGGCCTACCTAGGAGTTCCGGACCCCAACCAACTTCGGCCTGGACTCGAGTCCGATGGAGGGACCTCTTCACGCCAACTGCATGGAACTACCTGCAGGTTTGTTCAACATTCACAGCTTTCCCAGGGGAAGTAGTACTGCTCGCTACCTTCCGGCGTGGACTTATCACTGGTTGCTCACTACGGACTGAAGTCGGATCTCGCGTAGGATCGCAAGTATTCTTCATTTGTGACAGAATGTCTGCGGGACGAGACACTCATGTGGCGGACGGCTTCACCCGTCAATGGAGAGACCCCGATGATTGGTTGCCTCACCCTCCGGGGTCTCGAGTACTGGCATATGGAGCGGTTCTCCAGCTGGCTGCCGGACCCTCAGCAAGGCGAGGGACGCGCTTTCCAAGCTTGGTCTCCTTCGGGGCGTACGCATCCTGTTTACCTCCAGGATACTTCGGGCTTTGCTTCAGACCGAATTCCTGGAGGGTGTCGTTTCGCCTGGCCACACCACTTTGGAGGAGTCCTCCGTGCTTTCCTCTTTTGCTGGAGTTTGCCATGGGAAGGCAATCTACGACTCCCTGTGTGGGATCCACAGGGGTAACCTGCCATGACTGGTGTCTAGAGAGATGTTTGGGTCCCTATGGTGGTCCTTATCATGGCTGACCCCGTTGTCTGGCTGAGTTGCCCTCTCAGGGTAGGATCGTATGGGGCCATTTACGTCCTATGTCAGCTAGTGGGCGACTCGTGCATTTTCTCAAGATTCTGGCATTGGTAAGGATCTATTGGTCTGCAGTCTACCAAGAGGAGTATACCTTACGGGAGCCCTATCTCTCGCTATTTCTCAAGTCTAGTGGTATCGTGTGCTCTGTATTTCCTTGAGGAATAACTTGATGACAAGGACTTGCCTTGCGCCAGTTTTTCCGCTTACGGTTTTCCCCAGTACATCTTGTATTTCATGGCGTTCTGACGTCATGGTATCAACATAATGTCTTCTTCCTTCTTGCCGTTCAGTACATCGGTTTCTGCTCCACACATATTTCATTTCTATTCGTCCCCTGGTTGTACCCCTATTCTCCGGATAGGCCACGGCTCTGTTGACAGGTTGTACACGTCCATGTAGATCCAGGATCTGGTTCTTTCGTCCGTCTACTCATGGACAGCTGTTGATTTCTGCGTACGGACGTTTTGGACTGTTTCTGCATCTTCGCTCGCCCATTGGATTTGGTGGATCCGCTCATTGGCTGACCTTGAGAGTTCCTCTGGGACACTTTTGGTTCAGGGTGCTGTCACCTCAACAACTTTGGAAGCCGTTGGGTCCCTTCTGCATTTTCTCTACACCGCTGCTTGGTTTAGGGAATGGGTTTTCCCATTCTCCTTTTATTTCAGTCCTCTATCTCATATTGCTTCTGGTTCTACTATTTGGGCATTAAAATTGCAAATATGAAGCCTCCTGTCCTGCCATAAAATTAGGGATTATTTTAGCCTTGGTGAGGGAATAATCTAGATGTTATTAAAGACAGGAGGCGAATATTTCCCCTCCTTTTTTTACGTTCCCTCCCTGGATTTGGGTCTTATAATTAATTAGGGATATTGTTATGTTTTGTGAATGCATTTTTGACATAATAAAGGTTATTTCTATTATTCAGTGATGATTGTCTGTGTGCATGTTTTTCATCATGTTTGTGTTGTAATTATGTTTCGTCAATGCCTTTTAGTTAAGGTACATACTAGATACTAGGTCTTCATAAGATCTGTATACTTTGTTTATTCATCAGGTATTATGATGTGCAAGTCCTTTTTATTGCAGTGTAATCTGTTTTCTCTCTGGGCTTGACGATTATTTATCTGGATGTGTCTATGTGTCTGCTACAAGGTGGATTTGTTGGTTTCCTTGCTCTCCTGCTCGACCTCATCAAAGAAAGAGGAAGTGGAAGAGCCTGCTTAGGGGTTTTATACTACTGTTGCTTCGAAACTGTCTTCACCATGGTTGAGCTAGAAAGGTAGATTCATTGTAGACCGTATCTCAAGTATGATCTTGTCTTTACGGACTGGAAGGAAACCCTTTTTGAGAGGTATAGTACACCACAATTGATTACTATTTTGCATATATAAAAAAAAAATTCCGCACCTTTTCTGGTGCTTGTTGCAAGGTAATATGTCAGCACGTGTCTCATAATGTTATGTAATCTGACATGTACATTTAAGGTTTGTTTGTGTGTTGTGTATCGAGCCAGGGTTTCCAAATGTCTTCCAGAGCTAGGACTTTTTATGTGCGATTCAGCTGTCAATTTTTCTTATAGATAGTATTGTCGTATTTGTCTTGTAACTCGACTTGTGAAGGGAAGGTCTACTTTTGACAGTTCAGTGCTATTAGGTTTCTGACTGCCTAAATCACATTACTGTGATTTTTTTGAAAGCCATAAGCCATGTAGCCCATGGAATAGGATAGTAGGGGCCCTGACAGAGCGGGGGGCAGGCATAGGAAGCAAGTGGGAAGGGGTTAGTAGGGATGGGCTTAGGGGGAGTATATATGGTGGCTATCTTAAAGATTGCCCCCTTGCTAATCAGCCTACCCTTATCTGTAGTTGTGTAGTGTTGGTGTCTCCCTCTTTTGTTTTTCAGATGGATTGCGTGGAGGCCTACTTGGCGAATGTCCGGGCTATGGTGGAGCAGCAAGGCGTGGGATGGACCCAGGAGAGACTCGGGATGCAGTGGGCACCTTATAGTTGCGCGTCCAAACAAAGGAGCACAGTTGATTGGTGGGGAAGGGGTCCCCAGCGCAGTTCAGGCTCCCACCACGCCAGGTCTTAGCGGTGGGGAAATTTTTTTTCTATACAAGAGTAAACAAGTGAACAGCACACCCAAAAACAAGTTGATCTGTGACAACGTACCACAAATCAGGATGTGTGTCATAAAAATGTATACAAATATACCCTTTTCAGAGATTTCTGTATGGTGGCTAAAATGATCAAACAATCTCATAGGGCAATACAGCAGTTCCAAGTTGGTATATAGTGGGTTAAAACAGCTAAAATAGAAAATATTACACTCACATTCTCCAGAGCCTGTATATGTTACTGGCTCAGGTACATACACTTGAGTAATTTGCAGAATCCTCTGCCCAAGGTTGTTGGAGGTTATTTGATAGCAGCTTTTCTCCTCAGTAATGGAAAGCAATAAAAAGGTACAAAGTGTAAGGTAAAATATCACATTTATTAGTATACACATAAAAATCTTACATCTAGGTTTCCTTATTCCCATGTGGGTCCACAGGCAATGCGTCTTCCTCAAGTGCTCAGTACATAATTGTCAGGGCTTACCTGGGTTGGGAGTCCGGCAGGCAGAGATGTATGCTCACCCTTACAAGAAAACACAGGCCGAGGTGGTCAGGCAAGAATTCACCTGGACTGTGAGTCGGTGCACGGGGGCTGTGCAGGATAATTCCGAGTTGCGGTACAGGAACGGATAAACCAGGAGAATAGTCGTGGGAAGCCAAGGGTCAGAGGAAGCCAGAAGTCAGAATAAACAAAAACACAAGCTGGAGTCAAGAGCAAACTGGAGAACAGCAAACTGAGCACCAGAGTCAAGGAACTGACACTGCCTTCTGGGAGAGGCAGTATTTTATACCTGGCTAATTGGTGATCAGCTACAGGTGTGCTGAGAATGTTGGAACAGTTACAGAATAACGTCCAGCCCCCAGTGCTGGATACAAGGCAAGATACAAACTTCAGGCTGTATGGTGGCTCAGAGGAGAAACAGCAGGCCCAGGACTAAAAAGTACCCAGGTTCAAATCCCTTATTGGGCAATTCTGGGGCGGCCTCGTCTGGCAGTCTGGATGTCGTGGTGAGAACCGTGACAATAATGCTGCAACCAATTCTCTTATAAACCCTCAAATTTGGCGCCAGAAACAGTAAATTAATTATGCATGACGTCACTTCCGGTTACGCCGGCTGAACGCGGTCGCCATCTTACTACACACAAAAGGTATACATATTCACATCTGTTTCTGGCGGAACAGGGATATATTTCCGGTTCAACCTTTCAGACATCGTGACCATCTTGGTATCCCTAAAGATGCATAACGTCACTTCTGGGTTCTGCCCAAAAATGCTAGGTCATTCTTCTGGCTTAAGGACCAAATGCTAGGTCATTCTTCTGGCTTAAGGACCAAATGCTAGGTCATTCTTCTGGCTTAAGGACCAAACTTCCTTAAGGGGTTAAAGCTTTTTTCATCATTATGGCATCTGTGGCTTCCGCCAGAAGTGATGCGGCAGCCATCTTGGTCCTTCTTTGGGCTGTGTTGTAGGAGGAGTATGTGACTTGGCAGGCTTTGCATCGTCCACAAGGGAAGAACCCTTTTATTTCTTTGCCTGCTCCTCTATAAACCATTTTTGGCTTATGTCTTATAAACATGTCCAGATCCTTATTTTGTCTGAGAATATGCAAGTGTTTATTTAAAGAAAAAAAATAAAAATCCTGACTTTGTGTATTAAAATTAGAGATAAAACTAATTTGCTCATTTATTGTTGTATTTTATCTCTCTATATTTAAAAAAATTCTTCTCTAGGTGTACGACTTGTCAATTACCATATACTCTGTTACCATAGATACAAGATACTGTTTGTTTTTGTGTGTGCTCCCCCCATTTCCCCTTCTCTTCTGTGTCCCCTATACCAAAACATTTCGATAAACTCTGAATTGAAAAAAAATGTGAAAGTCACTTGGAATTCTCACTTTAATAAGACAGGCTGTTTGTAGTATATCTTTATGGCCACAGTTGTTCTGCCCTGCATGAGTTCTCAAAAACAACAAAAACGCTATTAAACACACTTAACATATAATAATTTATTATGGCACATTCATAGATAAAGAATATTAAAAACAACCATGCACATTTAAATTATACCATTATTTTTATTTCTCCATGCACATTTAATTTATACCATTATTTTTATTTCTAACAGGATGTTTAGCAGAAAATGTAACCTATACTGATTGAATATATCTATGAAAACATGCCGTTTTATTAGATCTATTACAGAGAAAGAATTACTAAGTATACAGAAAATTTAATAATCATAAACAGTGATATAATTCTCTTGAGTGATTTCTTCCAGTGAGTCTAAACACCAAATAGAAAATAAAAAAAATGAAAGTAATAAAAATCACAGTAACAAATAATAACATGAAATAAAAAAATATTATTGATTGTATCATTAAAATATGTGCTTTGTTGTATCTCCTTTAGGGTGAAGTTAACAGTGAAATAATCAAACTGATTCAAAATTCAATATAAAAACACCGTAATATTTTCACAATTTCTTTTTAAGGAGTCTGAAGACTACCGTATATTAAAATATCATATGATATACAATATAACAATATATTTGGCTTAAAAAAGTTAAAATATGCTATTTTGCCATCAAGCAAACTTAGTAAAACAATTTGAATAATTAACGCTATATGTCTGAATTTCACTGAAAAACTATTGGGATTTTGGGCACACCCATAACATGCATTTCTAAGCAGTGGTGCTACCGTAAAGACCAAATTATATGTAAAATACAGTTTAAGGATCAGTGCACACAATAACAAAAATACAGTTTAACATTTTACAAGGCTACTTAAAATCACCTACCCCAGCAAATAAATAATGGGGATTCAGTTCTACCATATGGCCACACCTTGCCAAGCTCACTACTATGTCACTGTACCCCATTATCGGTGGGTCCTGCTTTAATTTTTTTATGGGAGATAAGCATGGTAACTTGCAATACTCACAGCTCAAACAGCTTCCAGAGACTCCTCAATTTATGCTTTCTTATGGTGACCTCCAAAGGGGCACCGATAGTGGATAGTCACGGTGCTAATCCCAATAGAAATATTGTCTTGATTCCAAATCTACATAGAAAAAAAAAGAAATGGGGGGAATACAAAGAACATACATTACTAAGTAGTGGTGCTACCAGAACGTAGTTGAGGCCAGGAAGATGAGCATGCAAACCTATGTTGTTTGGATGAAAACATTAGAATTTGATGATTGGCATGGAAGAGGGAGTGAAGGAAAGTTTGGAATCAAAGAAAAATCGAGGTAACGTAGGTCTCCCCAGTTACAGAACATGCAGAATTAGATAAAACTTAATTGGCATCCATTGCTGGTTGAAGCTCTTCTTGATGGATTCCTTGCCCCATTATGACATCATCTGTGCCCTCTAATGGTCCAATGAAATGCTTCTCATAGAAAAGCATTTGATTGGACCATTCTCCCAGCTCAGGGTTCATGCACGACTGAGCCGAGGTGGGAGGACGAGGACAGTGGGAGGCACTCTGACAACAGATGTATTTTTTTTTGCACAGAATCTATATTAGGCAACCCAGAACTCTTTCAGGCTGACTCAGTCACGTTTGCCAGGGGTGCAACTAGTCCCTCGCACAAAAGTGAATAATCTCAAGCAGAAATTCTACACATAGAGATTCCTCTTCACCATGACCACTTCTAGTAGCAGACATCAGATATGAAACGTAAGATCTGAATATTTGACCCAACTCAATGTCAGGAATAAAGTCACACTTATAAATGCAAACTTTGTAAATAGACAAGTATACTTTGAATGTCAAGTTGGCGATTTTTTAAAGCATGGAAATGTGCAAGTCTTGCCTTTAGTCATTGATTACCTTAAAAATGTTTCCTCAAAACAGCTATTTCACCCATTATTGCTAAAATCATTAGGAAAGTCAGTGCCTCATTATCATTAGTTGATAAAATATGTAGTTATTTTATATATAATTTTTGAAATACAAAATTGAAAGTTACTGGCAACATTTTTCAATAATTAAAGATTACAATTCATTGGTCCCTTGTACATTATCAAAAACAAACTAAATATATTAGAGGAATACATTCTGTATTCACTAACATACGTTCATACAAATAACTAATAATCACAGCTAAATTTAAACCAGAAAATAAACGCTCTGCCAGTTTAGATTTCTATAATCTTCATATGATCGCTTGGCCCCTGTTTTCAGAGTTCCAAAGCACCAAAAAGTTGGCAGCAATTTCAACAAAATGTATTAACTTCATCAAATACATACAGTTGATAAGACAAGTAATAATTGAACATATCACTTTGCAAAGTTATAGACAAAGAAATAATGCTAACTTGTCCACAATACTTTAACATTTGCTCGGGATATAATGATATAACACCTAAATTTACATACGACATGTGAATAATAAAATATTAGAAATACAGCTAACACATTGTCATGCACTTCGAAAATGCTACTTCTATTTGCCAAGCCACATATAGAGCAATCAGAATTCATCAGCATTTGGCAAAGTACCTGCTTCTAGAATTAGATTAGAAGCCTTAACACTGATCATTCACTATTAATAACATTAATTATTCTGCATAATTTCTCAAAGTATTCTTTGGGATTTCTGATTTCAAATAGCTAATGATGCTTCAATGCAAAACAAGCACTTGAATTCTGCCCATATTAGGACAAATTAAGTCCTCTTGAATTAACCTTTATCCCCTTAGAGACCTAATTTTATTCCATGCCGTTATGCAGTTCAGAGGTTTATCCTGGTGCTGGAAAGGAGTTGAGTAATTTCTTCCAAACATTTTTTTTTAGCTGCAAAGGGGGTGGACAAAAAGGAACCTATACTCCCAAAATTACATTTGTTATAGGGGACTGTAGGTTCCCTTTAAGAGAAAGTGTATATTTTTGCACTGGGGCCTTAGGTTATGAAGCTTCATTACCTTCCTCCAAAAACAAAATGTTAAATTGATTAAGTGTTAACAAACAAGCAAGTAAGTGTTAACAAACAAGCTTGATATGCCACGACAGCTATAACAGGCATAGTAGAAACAGTCAAAATGTATTATTAGTATGGCATTCATAGAAACTGCACATTTATTTTTTATATTGAAAGTTACATCAGTAAGTAGGTAAGGAAAGATAGCATGTAAATCAGGCTATATGGTCTGTCGGGATCTCATTTTGAGTTATAAGAAAGAATAGCTATGCAAGTACTAATTAAACAACAAGTATGTGCACAGACTGTATTTCAATTGCTGAAATCCATACATGTGCTGCCTTATTTGAAAAAAAACCAAAAACATGCAATGAGGAGCAAGATAAGAGGAAAATTAAAAAACAGATGAATAGAGATGAACATTGAACATCGTGTTGCATTTTAGCTACTTTATCTGGTGCCTACAGCAGCCCAGTTAGATATAGAAAGCCCATTCACCCCTGGGAGGATGGAGGTTTTGAAATGCTGAGCAGGCCCATAGAGCAGCCAGTCAACCAATACCCTCATGGGGCCAGTAGAAGCATAGTCCACCAAAGAAGGCGTCACAGTGATACCCAAGTGGGAAGCCCCTCCAGCCCTGAACCAGTACCTTCCTGCCATGAACCCGGTTATTTGCACAGTCCAGGTTCCTCCCATCCGGGATATAGCGGTGCGAGTGCTTGCGTTGTATAGCTTTCTGCCTGCGTGACTGGTATGTTGAGGTCAGGACCCTATTAGCTCTTGGCCTTGGTAGGCAAAGGACTTGAGGGACAAAGGCTTTAAACTTCAATGTGCCCTTGAGAGACTCCCCATTTCTCTCCCTGCCATGCCTTAACTCACCTCCAGGTGAGGTGTTGTCAGCGGGTTTTGGCTGGTTCCGCCAGAGTAGCCCAGAAGTTAGCAAATGCTGCCGCAATATTGTCCATGATTCGATTGTGTAGGTCAGAGAAGTCAGCCTGGCTTTGCTGTACTCCCTGAGTAACAGGTTCTGGTGTGTCCGCCATCAACTTAAGAGCTCCTTCGGTCTGCGTCTTGCTTGCTTGCTAAATAAAAAAATGTAAAAAAAAATGTAATTATCAATAATCCTCCCCCCCCCCCCCCCGCCCCCCGCAAAAAAAACGAAGTTGTTCTTTTGTGTGTTATTAAAAACAAGCCAGATATGACAGAGGAATAGATTCAGTAACTAACATTAAATCATCCATAGCAACAGCAAGCTAAAATTAAACCAGAATACGCTAATTGGCATCTTAAATATGAAGAATGTTGATAACATAGTTTGCACTATCTTATTTTATATTAATTGACACTACAATGATGAGAAAAATTGTACACACACACTAAACAGCAACTTCATTGTTGACAGATTGTATTAGTTTTTAAAAACAGGCAAAAATAATGTGGGGTTTAGTTACTGTGAATCTGTGCACAGGGGCTGTGCATGAAAGGTGCTCCATGTCACAGTACAGACAAGGACACAAGCAGAAGGATAAGCCAAAGTCAGAGGTCAGGATAAACAAGGAGGAAAGCCAAGGTCAGGAGCTGGGGTAATCTCGAGAACAAATATCAGGAGACAAAACAGGAACAACACACAATCACCAGAATCAAAGAACTGACAAAGTTTGCAGGGCAAGGCAGTGCTTAAATACCCGGATGATTAGCGATCTGCCTCAGGTGAAGCACAGGTATCAGCCACAGATGAAGTCCAGCCCCCTAGTGTTGCAGACAAGGCAGGATAGGACAACAGGCAGAAACATGAAGTGAAGTGTGGCTCAGAGGCAAGGCAGCAAGAGTCCAGAGTTCAAGTCCTGGCCGTCTGGATGTCACAGTGATACTATATACGAAAACTGCTTCATTAAGCTAAAGTTAAGTATCCCCTTAATTCTGTTACAGCTTCCCCATATGAGAATGGTTAATGGTAAGTCCTAAGGTCATGTGGTCACAGCTCAATCAACCCAGATACTGAAAGTAATGCAGATACAGATCCTTATAAAGCATCTTGAAATTCCTAGAGACAACGCGTGTCTGGAGTCTTGAACATGGATATTAAGTTTGTAAACAGAGAATGCATTGTGGTTCACAGTTATTTTTATTGTGAGGACTAATGTGTGTCACGCAAGCTGTAGTAAGAGTGCTCTCCGGCTCACTCCTGTGATATCCTCATTACAGGAACCTTTTGTCATCTGTGACATTTTAATTTCATTTCTCTTACTTCAAGAATTTTTCCAGAGCACATAGATAGATATTGTGAATGGGCAGCATTTTTTACATTTTATTTTCCTGTTATGGTATATGGTTGCTATCTTTTTCAGCTTGAGACTCATTCCATATGAATGAATCAATCAGATTATGTCCTTATTTTTGTTAAATCCCTGCACAGCTGTGGTTGTGATCTTGATTATTTTTCCTTTCCTTTCCTTTCCTATTCTTTACTTTTTCTTCAAACACTGTTCTACTGGGGCATTTGGAAACTTTTTATCCATCACTGGCCTCAATTTGGAGCCATCTACAAAAAAACAGTTGAAATTATCAATTACCAAAATTCAAGCTGCTCTGTTAGTCATTTTGGCATCGGGTCGGGGATAAAAATTAAATAATGGCCAGCAGGTGGGGGCTAGTAAAAAAAAAAAAGTATGTTATTATAGGGTTATAATAGGCCACTGATACACTGCATGCATCCGGTAGACTGCGCGTTCGCAAATTATCATAAACCTTCTTTTTTTTTTATCATTTGAAGAATTGTTCACCCACAGGCATTGCTAGCAACAAGAAGGCTAATGCTTCAAAAACTAACCATGTCCTGGTGGCCAGCACTTGCTAATCAGTCACCACATGAAAAAATCCAGCATGTGGGGATAGGTCTATTTAACATTAAAAACTAGCAGCCAGTGCTACCCAGTCGCTAGGAAATTATTCCATACCCTCAACCTTATGCATTGGGTGGGGGACCTAATTAATTAAAATAGAGGGGTGAACTTGCCCTTAAAAAATAATAACCCCCTGGGTGGCTAAGTGTTCCCATTCCCCAAGCCTAAAATAAAGTCCCTACCTACACCCCTCACACTAATAATCTAAAATCTGTAAAAAAAAAAAAAATTATACTTACCATCAGAAGTCTTCTTTCTTCTAATTCTTCTGTTCTTCAGCTCCAAAAAAGGGCAAATAAAAATCTCATTAAAAAAAACCCGCCGCAAAACTAAAACCACACTGCAACAAAAAAGAATCCATTTCACCCGTGCAGGGCTTTCCGCAGAATGAGTTCTGATACTGCAGCTTTGCAATGAGGCCAAGAACGATCTGATTGGTTGGCTAGTAAACCAACCAATCAGAGTGCTCTGACTTGGCTCTCAGAGCAGTCTGATTAATAAAGGCTTCCCACTGCCAGAATGGGTGGGAGCCAAGGGAGGAGATAATGGGTCCACCCTATTCTATAAATATTAGAGCCCCCAACCGCTGCTAAATTTAAAGTAAAGTGTGACTTTTTCTAGCAGCAATGGTGTAACAAACTGCCATTTGCCACTGGGCATTGGAGAGGACTTATTGCTAGTCTCCTGCCCTGCGACTATGGCCCTGGAATGTATTGCCCTGTAAGACTTACATTTAGGCATGATGGATTTTTGAATGCTGTTCCTGTCCCTTTAAATGCTTTGGAGCAGGG
Organism: Pelobates fuscus; assembly: GCF_036172605.1. NCBI lineage: Eukaryota > Metazoa > Chordata > Amphibia > Anura > Pelobatidae > Pelobates > Pelobates fuscus. The sequence continues at coordinate 421,194,578 of NC_086317.1, forward strand.
TTACAACGTTTAAACTGGCACTTCGAATGCAGTCGAAGTGCCGACGTCATCGAAGTGCCGAAGTCGTCGAAGTGCCGAAGTCGTCGAAGTGCCGAAGTCGTCGAAGTGGCCGCCATTCGACAAACGACCACGTGGCGGCGGCCATTTTAACTTATTCGAACGCGGTCAGCGGTGTGTGCAGCCAAATCTATGGAACTGTTTGCGGCTACCCAATTGCATGAACACCGCTGACCCGTACCTTCTTCGACACCGCGGCTGGAGACTAAGTCCTGTTCGAAGATTCGAACGCTCTTCGAATGGGACTTAGTCATTTTCTCGGTGCAAAATAGACCGACCGCACAGCCCAAATCCATGGAACTGTTTTGGGCATGAAAATGTGCTTGCAGTCGGTCATAAAGGACTTATACCTATCTCCCGAACGGCTGAACGGATTCAAATGATTTTTGGGTATGTTTTTGGAATGTGCTGATTAATAATATGTAACTGTTATTAATATTGGATGTATGGTTTTAGAGTTATCAAAGTTGGGTAAAAAGTATGTTTAAATTGTATGGATCATTGGGTTACCTCTCAGGCTAAGGGGAGGGAATCTGTGGGATGTAACCATTGTGTGATTGGGTAATGGATAATTGTATGTGGGTGTCTCCTTTGCAGGGGAGAATTGCATAAAAGCAGAGTGTGTGTAATTAAACCAGAGTTCTTCTTGACCCTCAACACTAGTGATGTACCGAACTGTTCGCTGGCGAATACTTCCTGGCGAACATAGCGTGTTCGCGTTCGCCACGGCGAGCGAACACATGCGCGGTTCGATCCGCCCCCTATTCGTCATCATTGAGTAAACTTTGACCCTGTGCCTCACGGTCAGCAGACACATTCCAGCAAATTAGCAGCAACCCTCCCTTCCAGACCCTCCCACCTCCTGTACAGCATCCATTTTAGATTCATTCTGAAGCTGCATTCTTAGATAGAGGAGGGAAAGTGTAGCTGCTGCTCATTTGATAGGGAAATTGATAGCTAGGCTAGGGTATTCAGTGCCCACTACAGTCCTGAAGGACTCATCTGATCTCTGCTGTAAGGACAGCACCCCAAAAAGCCCTTTTTAGGGCTAGAACATCAGTCTGCTTTTTTTTTCTGTGTAATGTAATTGCAGTTGCCTGCCTGCCAGCTTCTGTGTCAGGCTCACAGTGGATACTGTGCCCACTTGCCCAGTGCCACCACTCATATCTGGTGTCACAATAGCTTAAGCTTGCATTTAAAAACAAATTTATTTTTTTCACTGTAATAGATTGAATAGCAGTTAGTTGTCTGCAAGCGTCTGGGTGTCTGGCCTTCAGCGTGTACTCTGCCAACCTCTGCCAGTGTACTTTGCCACTCATATCTGGTGTCTCTATAGCGTGCCTTTAAAAAGAAAAAAAGTTTTTCACTGTAAGCTAATAGCAGTCAGTGTCCTTAAAGCGGGTGTCAGGCCTTCAGCGTGTACTCTGCCAACCTCTGCAAGTGCACTTTGCCACTCATATCTGGTGTCACAATAGCGTGCCTTTAAAAATAAAAAAAGCTTTTCACTGTAAGCTAATAGCAGTCAGTGTCCTTAAAGCAGGTGTCAGGCCTTCAGCGTGTACTCTGCCAACCTCTGCAAGTGCACTTTGCCACTCATATCTGGTGTCTCTATAGCGTGCCTTTAAAAATAAAAAACTTTTTCACTCTAAGCTAATAGCAGCCAGTGTCCTTAAAGCGGTTGTCAGGCCTTCAGCGTGTACTCTGCCAACCTCTGCAAGTGCACATTGCCACTCATCTCTGGTGTCACTATAGCGTGCATTTAAAACCCAAAAACTTTTTCCACTGTTATAGATTGAATAGCAGTTAGTTGTCTTCAAGCGCGTGTCAGGCCTACAGCGTGTACTCTGCCAACCTCTGCCAGTGCACAATGCCACTCATATCTGGTCTCACAGTAGCTTGCACGCATCGTACCACTAATCAAAAAAAAAAATGACAGGCAGAGGCAGGCCACCCCACAGGGGCCATCTTGGTCGTGGTGCTGTGATTCCCTTTTGCCCTAGAATAATGCCCAGTTTTCAGAGGCCACGTACCCTGAACTTGAAAAGTTCTGAGGACATAGTTGACTGACTAACACAGGACACCCAATCTTCTACAGCTTCCGCTCGGAACCTTGACGCCCCATCCTCCTCCAGCTTAGCTTCGGCACCTCTCAAGATACCACTCACCCGCCTGCTGCCACCACCAATACTAGCACCACAGCCGCTTCACTTGGTATGTCAGAGGAGTTATTTACACATCCGTTTGAAGAAATGAGTGATGCGCAACCATTATTGCCAGAGGATGTAGATAACAGGGATATGTCTCAGGCAGGCAGCATTACACACATGGACGTACGGTGTGATGATGATGTTGTACCCGCTGCTGCTTCCTTTGCTGAGTTGTCAGATACAAGTGAAGCGGTTGATGATGACGATGCGTCCATGGATGTCACGTGGGTGCCCGCTCGGCAAGAAGAAGAACAGGGCGAAAGTTCAGATGGGGAGACAGAGAGGAGGAGGAGGAGACGAGTTGGAAGCAGGGGGAGTTCGTCGCAAGGAGCTAGTGGCACAGTCAGAAAGCATGCATCGGCACCCGGGTTCAGCCCGACAGCACGCCAATCAACGCATGCTGTGTCCACCACCAGAATGCCGTCATTGCAGAGCTCAGCAGTGTGGCATTTTTTTTGTGTGTCTGCCTCTGACAACAGCGATGCCATTTGCAACCTGTACAAAAAGAAACTGAGTCGTGGGAAGTCCAACACCCACCTAGGTACAACTGCTTTGCCTAGGCACATGATCGCACATCACAAATGCCTATGGGATCAACACATGAGTACAAGCAGCACACAAACTCAAAGCCGCCATCCTCCTCCTGGTCCAGCATCTTCAGCCATGTCAACCACTGCTGTCCTCCTTGCCCCCTCTCAACCATCCGCCACTCCATCTCTCGCCTTGAGCAGTTCCCGCTCATCTGCCCACAGTCAGGTGTCTGTCAAGGACATGTTTGAGCGTAAGATGCCAATGTCAGAAAGTCACCCCTTGCCCATCGTCTGACAGCTGGCTTGTCTGAACTATTAGCCCGCCAGCTTTTACCATACAAGCTGGTGGAGTCTGAGGCGTTCAAAAAATATGTAGCTATTGGGACACTGCAGTGGAAGGTACCCGGACGAAATTTCTTTGCACAAAAGGCAATCCCCAACCTGTACTCGATTGTGCAAAAGGAAGTAATGGCATGTCTGGCACACAGTGTTGGGGCAAGGGTCCATCTGACCACTGATACCTGGTCTGCAAAGCATGGTCAGGGCAGGTATATCACCTACACTGCGCATTGGGTAAACCTGCTGACAGCTGGCAAGCATGGAATGCGTGGCTCTGCAGAGGAGTTGGTGACACCGCCACGACTTGCAGGCAGGCCTGCTGCCACCTCCTCTACTCCTCCTACTCCATCCTCTTCCATAACCTCCTTGGCTGAGTCCTCTTCTGCTGCTGCGTCTTGCTCCACATCAACGGCACCCCCCCAGCTCCCCAGGTACTATTCCACATCCCGGATACGGCAGTGTCACGCCGTCTTGGGTTTGACTTGCTTGAAAGCAGAGAGTCACACCGGACCAGCACTCCTGTCCGCCCTGAACGCACCAACTGGAGATCGGCAAAGTGGTTTGTGACAACGTAAGAAATTTGTTGGCGGCATTGAATTTCGGCAAGTTGACACATGTGCCGTGCATGGCACATGTGTGTAATCTGATCGTACAATGCTTTGTGCATAAGTACCCAGGCTTACAGGACGTCCTGAAGCAGGCCAGGATCGGCTTGGGGATGTCCGGAGGAGTACTCACAGATCACTGTTCAAGGTCTGTTTGTCTGGATAACCCATCAGCATTGCCATTTTGCTTCCCAGGGCAATAGTGAATTGTAAAGTCAAAAGGCTGTAACGCCAAACTCCAGCGCAACAGCCTGGCATTGTCTCCTGACACCCTGTTCAGCCACACCAACGGGTTGTGATCTGTGAGTAAGTTAAACGGTTGTCCATACAAGTAAGGTTGCAGCTTTTTGAGGGCCCACACCACCGCCAGGCACTCCTTTTCAATGGCAGTGTATCTACTTCCCTGGGCAAAAGTTTCCGGCTTAAATAAGCCCCGGGTTGCTCGCCGCCATCTGCTCCGACTTGGCTCAGTACTGCTCCCAATCCAAACATAGAAGCATCTGTATGGACGAGAAAGCGTTTAGTTGGATCAGGAGCAGAAAGTACAGGTGATTTAATGAGCGCCGTCTTGAGCTGTTGGAAGGCCTGTTCACACTCTGTGGCCCATACTACTATCTTGGGGAGGTTTTTACGTGTTAGATCCATGAGAGGTTTAGCTAGGGTGCTGTAATTAGCTACGAATGTCCTGCGGTACCCAGGAATGCGAGGACCTGGGTTTTAGTGCGGGGGGTTGGCCGCTTGGCGACTGCCTCTATTTTAGCGGGTTCTGGTTTCTGTAGCAGGCTCCCAACTCTGTGCCCTAAGTATTGAACTTCTGCCATTCCTATATGGCACTTACTGGGCTTTAGGGCCTCCCTAATCCGGTCTAGTACGGCTCCTATGTGAGTCAGGTGTTCGGGCCAGGAGCAGCTAAAAAAGGCTATATCATTCAAGTAGGCGCAGGCATGTTCCTGAAACCCATCCAGTAGCCGATCTACCATCATCTGAAAGTTAGCCGGGGCATTCTTCATCCCGAATGGCATGACCTTAAACTGATACAGGCCAAACGGGGTGACAAATGCCGACTTGTGGATGGCGTCCTCGGCTAATGGAATTTGCCAGTACCCCTTGCACAGACCTATTGTGGTGAGGTACTGGCCTCTGGCCATTTTGTCTAGGAGCTCGTCTATCTGGGGCATAGGGTAGGCGTCTGAGGTTGTTTTATCGTTTAGCCTCCGGTAGTCTACACAGAAACGGGTCGTGCCGTCCCGTTTTGGTACTTTGGTACTAGTACTACCGGGGAGGCCCAGGGGCTGTCAGAGTGTTCTATCACCCCTAACTGCATCATTTCCTCAATTTCTTTCCGCATATTTTCTTTAACTGCTTCGGGTATGCGATAGGCGGTTTGGCGAAGGGGGGTATGGTCTAGGGTTTCAACTTTGTGAGTGGTTAACGGAGTGTGCCGTCCCGTTTCGGTACTAGTACTACCGGGGAGGCCCAGGGGCTGTCAGAGTGTTCTATCACCCCTAACTGCATCATTTCCTCAATTTCTTTCCGCATATTTTCTTTAACTGCTTCGGGTATGCGATAGGCGGTTTGGCGAAGGGGGGTATGGTCTAGGGTTTCAACTTTGTGAGTGGTTAACGGAGTGTACCCAGGTAGGTTGGAAAACGTGGCCCCCTTGTCCTGGATTAGTCTTTGGACCTGGGTTCGCTCCAGGGGGTCTAACCATTCTCCTAACTGTACTTCTCCCAGGTCTCCACTCTGGCCCTCTTGGTCTAGGAGATCTGGGAGTGGCAAATTGTCATAATCTTCAGTGGCAGGTGCACAGATCGCGGTTACCTCTTCCGTGCACTCTTGGTATGGCTTGAGCATGTTCACATGGAGCATGCGCTTGCCTCCCGTTCCTGTGACCTCACCGATCACAAAGGTGGTATCACAAACCTGCTCTACCACCTTGTATGGGCCCTGCCAGGAAGCCTGCAGCTTGTCCTTGTGGACAGTGTCAATCCATATCTGCCAAGTGACCCTATGTAGGGGGAACAGTCCCTATTCTGCCCTGTGTCAGTGTGTATCAGGGTCTCTGAGGACAGGTGTCAATCCATATCTGCCAAGTGACCCTATGTAGGGGGAACAGTCCCTATTCTGCTCTGTGTCAGTGTGTATCAGGGTCCCTGAGGACAGGTGTCAATCCATATCTGCCAAGTGACCCTATGTAGGGGAAACAGTCCCTATTCTGCTCTGTGTCAGTGTGTATCAGGGATCCTTAGGATAGGTGTCAATCCATATCTGCCAAGTGACCGTATGTAGGGGGAACAGTCCCTATTCTGCTCTGTGTCAGTGTGTATCAGGGTCCCTGAGGACAGGTGTCAATCCAAATCTGCCAAGTGACCCTATGTAGGGGGAACAGTCCCTATTCTGCTCTGTGTCAGTGTGTATCGGGGTCCCTGAGGATAGGTGTCAATCCATATCTGCCAAGTGACCCTATGTAGGGGAAACAGTCTCTATTCTGCTCTGTGTCAGTGTGTATCAGGGATCCTTAGGATAGGTGTCAATCCATATCTGCCAAGTGACCCTATGTAGGGGGAACAGTCCCTATTCTGCTCTGTGTCAGTGTGTATCAGGGTCCCTGAGGATAGGTGTCAATCCACATCTGCCAAGTGACCCTATGTAGGAGGAACAGTCCCTATTCTGCTCTGTGTCAGTGTATATCAGGGTCCCTGAGGACAGGTGTCAATCCATATCTGCCAAGTGACCCTATGTAGGGGGAACAGTCCCTATTCTGCTCTGTGTCAGTTTGTATCAGGGTCTCTGAGGACAGGTGTCAATCCATATGTCGAGGTGTCAATATGTCAGGCCTCAATCCATATCAATTGTGAATTTGTGATTTAGGAATGTTAGGTGATTTATGCCCTTTATGGATTAAAACCAGACTCTGCATCAACTGTTTAATTTTCCATGGGAGTTTTGCCATGGATCCCCCTCCGGCATGCCACAGTCCAGGTGTTAGTCCCCTTGAAACAACTTTTCCATCACTTTTGTGGGCAGAAAGAGTCCCTGTGGGTTTTAAAATTCACCTGCCCATTGAAGTCAATAGCGGTTTGCCCGGTTCGCCGGTTCGCAAACGTTTGCGGAAGTTTGCGTCCGCCGTTCGCGAACCGAAAATTTTGTGTTCGCGACATCACTACTCAACACGTAGTCTTGTCTCGTGATTGGAGGGTACAGCTATATTCACACTGGGGATTGCTATGCGCTGCATATTCCCTTGAGCTTTAATCACTTCGCTCTTTTGAGAGTTTGTTCCGGTTATGCTCTTCTTGGAGGAGAGGTCTTCCCCACATGGTCCTGGATGCTGGAGGTTCATACAGGGTGGAAGGAAGACGGCGCGGCTCCAGTTAAGCTACGGCGGTTGTGGAGTCTGCGGTGGTTGTGGTGTCGTCTGCAGTGCTTGGAGTCCTCAGGAAGCGCTAGGAGCATTCATCAACGGAAGGTGTCCTTTACAAATGGCTCCCCATAAGATTTTTATTGATTGCCTTTACATTTTAAACCCCTTAAGGACACATGACGGAAATATTCCGTCATGATTCCCTTTTATTCCAGAAGTTGTGTCTTTAAGGGTTTAATGTGGCAGCAAGTGCTGGCCAGCTGCCACATAAGTAGCCCATGTGTTACCGAGGGTATTCAACTATAGTTTAAATTTTTATATTTTAAATCTAGGCCCAAAATCTAGGACGCGCAATGTTCGGTCCGCCCCCTATTCGTCATGGAGGTGGGAGGGTCTGGGAGGGAGGGTCTGCTGCTGATTGGCTGGAATGTGTCTGCTGACTGTGAGGTACAGGGTCAAAGTTTACTCAATGATGATGAATAGGGGGCGGACCGAACATCGCGCGTGTGTTCGCGACCGCGAACATGCTATGTTCGTCGGCGAATGGTTCCCGGCGAACTGTTCGGGACATCACTACTCATTTTAAAGAAGTAAATGTAAACTGAGTGCTACTCTATTGCAGCACCGAAAAGCAGATGGAATTCTACTGCAAATAAAGGGCTTTGCCTTCTACTTAGGATTTGAGTGAAATTGAAGAAAATACTTGAATTGAAGAAGCAATGTTAAGTGAATGGAGTGGAGAGGTAATGTGTAGATGCAATAGTTTATGTCTATTCTGTCTCTGGTGATTGATTTTCTGCCCTAGAGCAATTGTATTTTATCTTGACATTTTTCATTTATTTGAAAATCCATTGTGGGTACCACTGTGCCAGATGGGTGCATATTTGAAAATGCTTTTCAGGGACACGTTGGGCACTGTCATTGTTTGGTAATTTTTCTATGTATATTTGTCTTTTACTTTAACAGAAACATAGAACATAGAAACACAGAATGTGACAGCAGATTGGAACTATTCAGCCCATCTAGTCTGCCCAATTTTCTAAATACTTTCATTAGTCTCTGGTCTTATCTTACAGCGAGAATAGCCTTATGCCTATCCCATGCATGCTTAAACTCCTTTACTGTGTTAACCTCTACCACTTCAGCTGGAAGGCTATTAAATGCATCCACTACCCTCTCAGTAAACTAATACTTCCTGATATTATTTTTAAACATTTGCCCATCTAATTTAAGACCTTTTGTCCTCTTGTTGTGGTGGTTTTTCTTTTTTAAATATAGTCTGCTCCTTTACTGTGTTGATTCATTTTATGTATTTTAATGTTTCTATCATATCCTTTACTTTACTATGTTTTTATCATATCCTTTAGCTTTACTCTTGTGTGAATTCTCCTTTAAGAAATCTTTGACTTATGTATATAAATGCATGGTATCCTCCAACACTACCATTCATTAAAATAAGGTACAAGTTGTTACTATTATTATTATTATTATTATTATTATACTTCATTTATAAAGCACCAACACATTCCAGAACTCTGTACGTGGGTATAATTGATACAAGGAAAAATACAAGAATACAATACCTCTGAGACAATACAAAATATGACAAACAAAAACAGGAGGCGTTGATGTTTTTGACTTTACACTTTGAATTTTGTCTTTCACTTCCCTTACACTAATCTTACCTTTTGGCTTCTAATCTACAGCTTCCTCCTAACAGATCTGCTGTTCGGTCTCCTCTTGTGGATTACTCAGTAACAGATTTCAACCTGTCTAAATGATTAGAACAAAAACAAATAAAAAGGTTACCTGTGCAGTATTCCAAATCTCCTACACTTGTGCAAAAATGTCTAGTAACTTATTTATTTTCTTGCAGATGATATTGCAACATTTTGGAAATGTACTAGTGGTTGTAGTAGTGGGTGTTTGAGTTAGACTGTTAATTTCTTTTTAGTTTGTAACTAAAACTTTCATATTATGTATTATTATTATTATTATTATTATTATTATTGGCATTTATATAGTGCCAACAAATTTCGTAGGGGGAGATTTAACAAAAAATGAGACAATTACAAAAACTTACAGGAACAATAGGATGAAGAGGACCCTGCTCAAATCAGCTTACAGTCTATAGGAGGTGGGGTATAAAACACATTAGGACAGGAGATAGCAATCATACATGTTTGGAGTGAGGCAGAGCTGGAGGAGAGAATAGAATGCTGCCCTTTAGGAGAGAGCAAGAGACCGGTACGTAAGGTATAGGTTACTCTAGGAGGCCATAAGCTTTCCTGAAGAGATGGGTTTTAAGGCACTTTTTTTTTTCTTTTCTTTTTCTTCTAATTCTTTATTTTGGTAGTTCATGAGATGAACAAAATAGCCAGGAGATATTTATACAGCCATAAGCGAGGTATAGACAAGTCGTACATGTTTTTTTTATAATAACATGGTAACTAAAAGTAAATGGCAAACGTAGTAGAGTAAACAAGCGTGTAGGCAATAGTCGATATAAAGCCCTAATATTAGTGGTCTTTATGTCAATGAGGGTTTCGCTGGGGTTAGTTACCGTGCCTAGCCATCTGTGACAAGTGGTGGTGTATGGGATCATGTTAGTATTCAAGATTGGTTTCAATTGCATATTGTGAGGGGTCGATATAAGTGGGAAGCCTACATAGCCTAGACCAATTGCCGTTAAGCAGACTACCCCAAATGTGGGATAGTATGGTGAGAAAAGATGCATGTGGGTGCAGTGCCCCTAACCTAGAGGGCAGCGGAGGGAGGGGTTGGTTTCATGGATGCCTTAATGTGAATGCTTTTGGGCAAGTGCCCTTAGAGAAGCATGTGCGAGTTGGAACGCTCTGTGTGTGATATAGATACCAAACGTGTCATGCTATTGCCAGGTATTTCGTATAAGAGAGGTACAACATAATGAAGCGATAAAACATAATAAAACAGAACAATTAGAATGCTTGCGGTGAGTCGTGGAGTGTCATTCTTTTACAATGTCCCAGTTGAGGCACTGGATATTTGAGCCGCCGTTCGTGATGGATGCGGTGGTGGACAGACTGGCACCCTTATGGAACTGGCACTGGTGCCCCTCTAAAGCGTGGAACAAAGGTTTTGGTTTTCCTCTGGCTGTTAGTGCAGGCAGTCCCAGTTTTTCTAAAAAGTGTGTTGCGTCTGTCATAGTGTGGAGAACGTGAGTGGTTCCGGCCTGTGTGACCACTAGCGAGTTATTATTCCCCCATATTTATGGCAGCCCTGCCGATCTTAATTGGGTGGTAACTGGTCCATAGGACTTTCTCCATATCAGCATTGCTCCAGTTAGACCTTGAAAGAAGGTCAAGTTGGACTCTTCAAAGGCGAGAGGCGTTTTGCCTTTTAGGGCTTGCATTATTTTGATTTTGTCCTCGACTGTGAGGCAACGTAGAATTACATCCCTATTCACGTTGGGTTTAGTGTGGGCTTTACTGGGGATGCGGTAGATTCCATCTACCAACAGTTTGCGTGCCACTGTGGGAGGCAGGATAGTGGCTTGGAGGTGCTGTATGTAGTGAGGCAATTCCTCCGCGGTCAATGCAGCAGGGACCCCCTATATTTTAATATGGGTGCGGCCTTGTCAGTCTTCCATGGCTGTAATCTTGGCAGTAAAGAGTCTCTGGGTTAGTTGTAATTGGTGTACTGAGTCCTGTACAGCTGTCATGGTAGTTTGAGTGTCCACTATGTCATCTTTGGTAGCTCTTACCCTTTCGGAATCTACTTGCAGCTCTGTTTTAAGCATGGCGGAGTCCGCCGCCAGTAGTTTGTGGATGTCGGCCAGGAGGTCCCATTTTGTGGTCGGAGCTGAATCATCTGAGGAGTCCAATGGTATGGTGAGTGTTGTCTGGGGATGAAGTGCTACCTCCGGTTTTTGGGTGTCCAGTTTGGGGTTTTGTCTCCTGCCGGTCTACTGCCCATGAGCAGTCCTGCAAGCATGAGTTGGCCGTATGGGTGCAAACAGCGGACAGGAGAAGGTCATGGATAGAGCGGAGAGACCTAGAAGGGGCATACTTATGGACCAGTGAAGAGATATAGGAGGGGCTTTAATGAATATACATTATTAGGTGCACAAAAACTAAAATTTTCAGCTAGAATGGACTGGCTGATTAACAGCCCAGGAAGGCAGTCCTACACACATTCAAGTAATATGAAGTGGTTATGGTACTTAGAGTGACCCTTCATGTGTGATCTAATATAAGTGGCACTTAGTGTCATCACTATATTTCTAGTATGTAAAGTAAAAATCGAATTTTTGTTCACTGGTCTATTCATTGATGATTGATGGTTAGGTGACAGCGACTAAAAGTTGATTTTATTTAAAGATCAAGTGGCAAGTGATAATAGAGGCATAGAATGAGGACAAAAATCTATATTATATATGATATATTTAATGTTCTTCTTTTTTCCCCTCTATTGGCTTTTTCCCATTTGATGCGTGGATGAAATGGCAGAATAATGTGCCTATGTTATATATATTTTGCAGTACAGTGATTAGATGATTTTTGTGCCCTTTTGGTTGATCCAAATCGTTTTTTCTCAGAATGATGCCGTGGATAAAATTAGTCAGTGCTGAAATAGCATATAGACAAATCCCGAGTAGACCAAACTAATGGCTAATTGTTATTTATTTTTTTGCCCAAATTAATTTGGCTGAACCAAGTTTTTTCACCATATGCAAGTCTACTTTTTACTACAGGATGTAAAAATGCCTTCATGTTAAATGTTTGTAATGCTGTATACATTGATTTAAGCTGTTCACATTTTGACATTTGTCCCACACATCTGTTGTATTCAAAAATTACTTTTTTTCATAACATTGCTATCTCTGAAATACTTCACATTTTTTTAATATACACAGAAAGGTTACTTGTATATTTTAAGGAGATCTATTTATATTAGAGAAACAGAGAAATTAGGTGCTCACTATATACTTAAAGGCAGCAGTCAATCTTACAAGGATTCCCTAAAACTTCGTTAAGACAGGAACACAATAATGACCACAAGTGAAGTCACATATAAATCATATATAAATACGTTTTTATGGGATTTTTCTGATGAAACCTCCGGGGTGAAACACATACATTTTTCCTGGCTTCCTGAATCACATATCCCCCAGGTGGGTATCATACCATGATAGCGCTATATACTAGAGCAGGTCCATGCTCTAGTTCATGTGAGTAAGATACCTAACCTTTTGTATATGCACAGTCACTTTGATATCGATATTGCACTACTGGATATCCCTATTTTTGTCTCTACATATCCGAGACACTGATAAAGCCTGCAGTTGAACATATATCCTGTGACGGGGATTGTACCGTCTACGCCCAACACAGCAGAGCTCTTTGTAGCTCTGTAAATTGTGAGTAAGTTTTTGCTATAGCACTCTACTTCACTGTGTTAAAGACATGCTGCACTATTATTGTCTTTCTTTTTTTCTTTTCTCTTTGCGATACCATGCACTGTATAACAGCCAAAGATCCCATAACAAAGTACGTATATATGATTGATATGTGACTTCACTTATGGTCATTATTGTGTACTATGCGCTGTTATCTATTTTTTGTATTTGCTTCCTATTGCATTTATATGTTCCATTATGCACACCATAGTTATAGGACAAATTTAACAATGAAGAGTCACAGGTTAGGGGGCAGAATTACAAGGACTGAACCCAGTTTCTTCTTTCCAACATTCTAGTATACACATGTAGCCCTTTAACTATACATTTATATGTGGAGATGAATGGTTAAGAGCAGGATGCATACAGATACATAATTACATGCACAGTCACGCACATACATAGACAAGCAGTCACACACAGTTATATACATTTACACACACAATCAAACACACAGTTGCGTAAATACATGTCGAGCAGGGCCCTCATCAGTCTGTTGTTCCTGTAATATTTTGTAATTGTCCCATTTATTGTTAAATTCCCCCTTTATAATTTTGTAATTGTCCCAATTATTGGCAAATACCTCCTTTTATAATATTGTAAAATGCTGAGGAATAAGTTGGCGCTATATAAATGCTAATAATAATGCATGCACACAGTCGCATACATAGACATACAATCACATACTGCCACTGGATGAGAAAAGAGGAGGCAAGAGTCACATCAGTCCCTGTTGTCTAGTGGTGGGAAAGCAGGAGACCCACGAACATTATATCCTTCCAGTTCCCTCTTGTCAGCCAGAATTATGAAAGGCAATCTGTGTCAGTATATTGATCCTCTCCCACTGCCTGTATCAGTGAGGCAAATCATGGGTTGCAACAGATCTAAATAAAGGAAGCACCATAACCACAACAGCGCCATGGAGGCAGGGAGTGACATCCAGCAAAAAACAATTCTAAAACGGTTAAACTACTTTGAATTGGGGAGTACCAGGACATTCCTGGCACCAAAATCACCGGAGTGGTGGTTATGGTGCTTGAAGTGTTCCTTTATGTAGATAGCTGCTTGACATATGCACCATCGTTATTCGGCAGGTGCTACTTTAGTTTTACCTTAAATAAAACGCTGACACCAAATTTATCTGTTGGATTATAACGTCCACAGCTTTATTAATTATTAAATATATAAATAAATAAATTAACAATTTAGGGTCATTGTCCAGCTAACATTATATTACTATCCCCCCGCACAATACCCCTGACAATGACCCTATCTTTTGAACAATAATTAACATTCACTTAACATATAACTAGTAACACACGGCCTACCAGAGAGGCCCCAAAACCATACTGTTAACTGTAGGGGTGTACCCAGACACCCCTACCCCCTAGGTTCGTAGCCACCGAAGAGCTTGAACCTACCAACACTCTAATCCATCTGGCCTACTCCAGCCTAGGCCTTGGCCTGTCCATTCCCAATTCCAGCTAACTCCTGGCTTTAACACGCCCTGTTCCGCCATAGCACATGACTTGATCCCTTAAGGACATGTGCGCCCCCCACCACCCTGAAACAGGGCCAAGCTAATCCCTTCCTGAAAACCTAGGTTGAGCAAGTCACAACCCACGTCTGACAAGTGTACCCCGTCTCTCCTAAAATAACCCGGCAACATGTCTTCCAGTTCCCTATGCCGAACTACAATGCCCCCCACTCGCCGCACAAAGCTCGCCATTGCCCTGTTAACCTTGCCCCTGCATCGAGCCACTGCAGCTGGATCCCTGGCGTGCCGCCACGTGAAACGGGGGACCATTTCCGACCACACCACCACCACGCCAGGGACCAGATCCAATAGCCGATCAACGTCTCTCTTCATCCGTCTAACCAACTCCCTTTGCGGAATCAGACCCAAATCATTCCCTCCCCCGTGTATTAAAACTATGTCCGGTGATGACCCTCCGGCCAACTTGCTAAACAACGTGCTACTAAGGCTTTGCCAGCTAAACCCCCTAAAGCCGAACCATGAAATCGACACTTCTCCTGGAAGAAAACCCAGCTGTGCTCCACTTCTCCGAACAGCAGCCCTCTTCTGAGCCCAATAGACATACGAGTGCCCCCAGATCCACACCTTCCATCCTGCAAAGAAAAACACGTTAATACCAAATCAGGTGAATTCCACGTCCATCACAGCATAACACTGCCCCTCTCACACCAACCTATCCGGTCTAACGTATGATCGGAAACGCAAGGATTCCCACCTCCCAATGCGTTTAATCCTCTCTTCCCCCAGTCCCAACCGTGCGGCCTCGGTCGCCGCCCCAATTCTAAAGGAGTGAGTCCCAAATTGCTCAGGCTCCAGGCCCAGCTTACTTACTCCCATCCGAAACACCCTTGCGAACTGGAAACGCGACAGGGCCAAGCCGTCTTGATGCAAAAAGAAGCACCCATCACCCACCGGGCGCAATGCCCGGTACTCCGACCCCTTCTCCACTGGGCACACCCCCGAACCTGGCAACCCAAACAGCACAACAGAGCAGCCCTTTCCAAAAATGTCCGTCTTCGAGCGGCGCAACTGAATTTGCACCCTGTCCACACGGACCTCCACATCCGCGAGCTGAAGACCCCCAAGACCCATCTTGTTTGCGCTGACCAACTCCCCGATCCGAAAGGCACCGAAAAAGGCCCACACAAATGCCACTGTGAACAACGTTACCTCGAATGTGGAGTTGCAGATTCCCGGTAGAACACTCACCAGCTCACGCAATAAATCAAAGGACACCGGCCTACGCGTGTCCACAGTTTTCTTCCCCCTCTTGAATCCCTTCACTGCTTGTCGGACCAGGAAGTGTTTAGTATCATCAACCCAGCCATTGAACTTAAACAGGAAAGCCAAGGCAGATAGGTGTCTGTCCACCATGGTAGGCGACGCCTGAGCTGCAAACAACCGACAGAGCAACCACAAAAGTGCATCCAAGCGTTGCCCCTCCGCAGGGGCGCTACCCACCTGAGCCATCGTCTCGTCCCACAGCTTCCAAACCTTTACGTAAGCCGACCAAGTGCTCGGTGCCAGTCACCTCCTCACACAGTCTCCAAGCAGGCCGTCCCGAGTCGCCACATCACACCCGGGCACTCCTGCCCTTGGGCCTGCGCGTCCGGCGCAGCCTCCCGAAAGCGTTCCCACTGAAAACGAGACAGTGAGTCAGCCACCACATTCTGGAGCCCCGGGATGTGCCTAGCCCTGAACACTATGTTGAATGACATACTGTCAGGATCGGGTCAGGGATCCAACACGCAAAGTACAAACAGGTACAGGGTACGTATACCGGACCTTAGAATGGCCGGACTAACGTACAGAGAGTATAGAGAATGGTCAGAGACAAGCCGAGGTCGAGGGAACGAGAGGACAGGTAAGCGAGTAACAAGCCGGGTCAAGGATAACAGAGGTAAACAGAGTAAGATAAACAAGCCGGGTCGAAACCAAAAGGATAACTGAAAAACACCAGAGCACTGTGTGACTAGACAGGCTAGAACCACGACAGGGCAATGAGCAACAGGGCGAAGTATGTTTAAATACCCCGGCTAGAGAGGATAGACACGCCTCCGACGAGTCCTGATTGGTCTCCAACGGATTGAGTGACAGGTCATTCCGGATTGGCGTCATGACGTCGGTCTCCGGGCACCATGCTACATAAGGAAGTAAGTCCCTCGCGGCCGGCGTTTATGTGAACGGGTCGACCGCGAGGAACAGGAGAAACATGGCGTCCGGACGGATAAACGTCTAAGTCTCTACCTCTCTCGGTTGTAGAGACCTCAGGTACCCTGACACATACAACCAAGCACTAATTGTCGCAGCAAGCGTACTACCGGGGGCGACGAGGCAGTCAAGATATTAATCGCTTGCACTACCGCCATGTTATCGGAGTAGAATACCACCTTTTTGTTAGCCAACTCCGTACCCCAGAGTACCACCGCAACAACGATGGGAAACAACTCCAAGAATGCCAAGTTCTTTATCAGAGGACTCACCTTCCACGGCTCCGGCCACGCCTCCGCACACCACTTACCTGCCAAGTAAGCCCCAAAACCAATGCTGCCGGAGGCGTCAGTAAACAACTTCATCGCGGCCGCCGACACCATCGGCTCCCGAAAGAACACTTTCCCGTTAAAGTTGACCAAAAACTGTTCCCAAACCCCCAAATCGTCCCTCATCTCAGCTGACACCCGAATGTAGTGAGACGGCCGCCGCACCCCACTGGTTGCTTGTGCCAACCTCCGACAAAATATCCTCCCCATGGGAATCACCCTGCACGCAAAATTAAGGCTCCCCACGAGGGACTGGAGCCCTCGCAAGGTCACTTTCCTCGCCCCCTTGACCAATTCCACCAGCTGTCGCAGATGCCGCAGCTTGTCATCAGGCAACCTGCATTCCCCGAGCTCAGAATCAATTGCAAGTCCCAAGAAGCTAAGGCACGTGGTGGGGCCCACCGTCTTGTCCCCAGCCAACGGCACCCCGAAGGTATGAGCCACCCGCTGGAACACCCTCAGTACCTGAGCACACCGCTCAGAGTCCCGTGGGCCGACACACAGAAAATCGTCCAAGTAGTGCACTATGGCACCCCCCGCCGATTCCATGCGCACCACCCATTCCAAGAAGGTACTAAACCTCTCGAAGTAGGCACAAGAGATTGAACAACCCATAGGCAGACACAAGTCCACGAAGATTCCACCCTCAAAGTGACACCCCAACAGGTGGTGACAGTCCGGGTGTATGGGCAGCAGCCGAAAAGCCGCTTCCACGTCCACCTTGGCCATCAGCGCCCCGCGCCCCGCTCTCCTAACCAGCTCGACGGCTTTGTCGAATGATGTGTAGGACACCGAGCATAGGCCGGAGTCGATGTCATCATTCACCGAAGACCCCTTCGGGTGCGATAAATGATGAATCAAACGGAACTTGCCCTCTTCCTTCTTAGGGACCACCCCCAATGGTGACAACCTCAGATTCGCCAAGGGCGGGGCCGGAAATGGCCCCGCCATCCTCCCTAATTGGACTTCCTTGGCTAATTTCTCCCGCACAACCCCCGGGTGTTCCCTGACCGATCTGAGGTTCTCACAAGGCGCACCCGGCCCCGTAGCTTTGAAGGGAATTTTAAAACCCCCGGTAAAGCCCGCCCGAAGGAATTCCGCTACTGCTTGATCAGCGTATTGCCTTAGCCAAGGCAACATCGCGCCTACCTTCACTGGTGACACCCCCAGCGTGAGCTGCGGGAGCAACCGCTCCCGATGCTCCTCCCCCTGCGGCCGACTTACCCTTCTTGAAACACCTGTTGACCCCGTGGTTCCCGCCGCATCCTGAGCATTCATGCCGGAATCTACAAGCGGTTCCCCACTTACACTGTCCCTTGTTGTAGGCCCAGCAGGTTCTTTTCTTTTGACCTGCCGCCACTGCCCCCCCGGTAGCGGTGCCGGCAGTCCCTGGAAAGGGCGCATTCTTCTGCGCCATCATTAACCGCATCCACAGCGGCAGGTCCATTTGGTCCCAGCGCATGGAAGGGTTGGCCGCCAATCGCTGCCGGAACTGCTCATCATACCTCCACCATGCCAACCCCCCATAGGTGCGGTATGCGTCCCCAATTCCGTCTAAGTAACAAAACAACTGCGAGCAGCACTCCGGCCGCTTCTCCCCAATAACACTAGCCAATGTACAAAAGGCCCTCAGCCAATTGCCGAAGGTCTTTGGTATCTTCCGATACCTCCGCCTTTTCTCCTCCTCCTCTTTCTTGGCGTCCTTCTTGTCTTCCTCTTTTAAATCTAAGAATTCCTCCAGGGGAAGAAGGGAAAATATTTCCACGAATTCCCCTTTCGCAATCTTCTCCTTCACCTCCCCCTTCAAGTGGCAACCTAACGGCCCCGCGAAGGACACGTGTACATTCTGACGCGCAGCTTCCGCAATGTCCCCACCCGTCACGTCAAGTACTCCGTCCCCCGCCGACGATCCATCAGGCTTATCTGTAATCCTTGTTTCCTCCCCCTTACCACCTGTCACACCTGAAGTCACCCTCTCTAACCCAGGCCCGCTGTCGTCCTCTGCTGACCAAACCCTATCGAACCTAAGCGGTTCCCCTTCCCCTGACCATGAATCTATGAATGACTTCAAACTGTGTATGAATGTCCCATGGTGTGGTGTGGAGGAAGACTCACCGCTGATGCCCCTGGCCGCCGCAGGCCGCGGGGTTGCTGTCCCTCCATCCGCCATTTCAGACACTGGAGCTTCCAATTATCGCCGACTCCTGCCCGCCTGGTCCCGCCTCGGAATCGCTGGTGAGTTACTCCGTGACCTGTAAGGAGAAGACAACCTGGGTAGTCTGCCTGAATGGCTCCCTACCCGCCCTTCCTCCCTACGCTCTGCTCCGACCGCCCTGGATCCTCTCCTCTGCTCCATCCGACATCCCTTGCTGTGTCCACCCCGCCGCCGTTCCCTGAAGCTCCTCTCCGAAGATCCCGATGCACTGCGCCTCCTGCTCCTCCTCCCGTCCTCTGACCTGGACCTCCTCCTACGCTCCCTGGCGCTGAACCTTGACTCGCTGCGGCCTAGCCGTGAATGGCTCCTGTCCCTGCTCTCCCGTCTTCCTGACCAGCTCCTGTCGCTGCTTTACCTGGCGCCGCTGGTGCTCCGCTCGCCGCCCTGGCCCCTCACTGCCGCATCCCTGTCACTAGGCCGTACCTGGGGGCAGCCGGATGGGCCCCCCGCTCTATACTGCCACCCCTTGCTTCCCTGTATCGCGCTGAAACCACCGGCTCTCCTACAGCCGCTGCGCCTGGCCCCTCTCCGGCCGCCCTGTCTGACTCCGCCAGAACCCCTGAGGATAGGCCGCCTGTCGCTTTCCTAGCTCCAGAAACCCTCTGAGCTGCCCGACCCGCTCCGCTGCCCTCTCCTCCCATTCCACTGTGCTCAGTTCTGGCCCTCCCTCCGGCCGCCCCTTCGGATCCCCTGCTGACCTGGTCTCCCCGCAATGCCTGGCGGACCGCTTGTGCTGTGGGAGCCCGGTTAGCGTTCCCCTTTTGCCCCTCAGTGATACCGTTGGAGGTTGACTCACCGGGACGCTCAGTCTGGTGCCCACTGGCCGCATGGGTAAAGCCATCCGCAGCCGCATGGTCCGCTGGTGTTGCAGCATTCCCTCTTCCTGCTGTCCCGCCGGCCGCCATTACGCGGGGCGCCTTCTGACCTCGTGGCCTCCGCTTCGCGCCCGCTGTCGCCTGCCCGGCGGGTCCGCCCGATGGCGCCTGCCGCACTCCTTCCTCTGCTGCTGTACTTAGTCCGGCAGCCGACCCGCCGACCGCTGAAGAGTTCCTCCGCCGCCGTGCCGCAGGGGCCTCCCCCGGGCTCAACATCTGCGGCGGCCTGGTCCTCCGCGCCGACCTCCTCTCCGGTCCCTCTGCGTGGGTGGCAGCAGCCCCGATCTGTTCATGCAGCCACGCCAGTCCTCTGTCACGAACCGCCGCCCGAACTCCGTCCAGAATCTCCTCAAGGGACGCCATTACCTGCAGAAGGGAGAAAAAGAACTCCGCCGACCAGCCACAAGTGACAGGTCAGTGCAATTCAGATTAACTGGCTCCTCACTTAAGATGGCCGCCTATTTACACTACCTGACTCCTCCCCTACTTAGCCCTGCCCTAAACCATCCCATAATTTTCCACCTGCCCACTTCCTGGCCTTGTCAAGGCCCACTCCCCTGTTTCACTGTTCTATGGGCTTCATTTTCTTCAGTGAAAAAAAAAATTAAAGCTGGAAATTTGCTGCTCCCCTCCATGCTGCACCCAAATTCTAGGCTAAAATATATTGCTGTATGCACTCAGATGAGATATAGAGCAGATAGAACTTTATTATTCCTTTTTTTTTTTTTTTTTTTTAAATGCATCCAGACAATACCGAGATTTGTCATCATTTCTTTTTTAGCAAATGAGATTTATAGGGACCTGGCACGGTTCTTTGTTTTGTGCCATCCGTTATTAATTATCCGGTCTGCACTTATGCTTTAGTGTTTTTTTTACTGGAAATTTACTTAGAGGCACACTGCATTGCAGAGGTGTCCAAAGAAGTTAATACTCTAAATTGCAATATGTAACCCCTTTAGAAATGCAGTGGGGAAAGACATGGACCCAGGTTCTGCTGCAGTACTTAAAATAACAATTAGAAAACATACACTGATCAGCCACAATATAAAACCACTAAAAGGGGAAGTGAATTACATTGATTATATTATTACAATGGCACCTGTCAAGGGGTAGGATATATTAAGTAGCAAATGAACAGTCTGTTCTTGGATTTCATGTGTTGGGATTTCAAGAAAAATGGGCAAGTAAAAAGATCGGAGTAACTTTGACAAAGGCCAAATATTGATGGCTAGACAACTGGGTCACTGCATCATTAAAATGGTGAGTTTTGTGGGGTCTCCCTGGCATGCAGTGGTTAGTTCCTACCAAAAGTGGTGTAAGGAAGGAAAACCGGTGAACCGGTGATCAGGGTCACAGGCGCCCAAAGCTCATTGATGCCAATAGGGAGCAGAGTTTAGCCCATCTGGTCCAATCACACAGAAGAATTACTGTAGCTAAAATTGCTGAAAAAACTTAATGCTG
Organism: Pelobates fuscus; assembly: GCF_036172605.1. Lineage (NCBI taxonomy): Eukaryota > Metazoa > Chordata > Amphibia > Anura > Pelobatidae > Pelobates > Pelobates fuscus. The sequence goes on from NC_086317.1 coordinate 421,215,745, forward strand.
GGAGTTTGCTGCGAATGTTGCTGTGTAGCCTTAGACTAGTCAGAATGCCCATAATGACCTCTGTCAACCATAGAAAGTGCCTTCAGTGAGAATGTGAGCATCAGAACTGGACCACGTTGAAATGGAAGAAGGTTGCCTAGCCTGATGAATCATGTTGTCTATTAGATCAGATGGATGACCGGATGAGTGTGCGTCGGTTACCTAGAGAAGAGATGGCAGCAGGATGCAATATAGGAAGAAAGCAGGCTGGTGGAGGCAGTTTAAGCTCTGGGCAATGTTCTGCTGGAAAACCTTGGGTCCTGGCATTCATGTGGATGTTACTTTGACACACACCACCTGCCTAGAGCAGGGGTAGTCAACCTGGTCCCTACCGCCCACTAATGCACAGTTTGGGATTTCAGGTGGGTGGTGGTGGGTTCTGCAGAAAATGTCTGGTGGGCCTTGATGGCCGTGGACCAAGGCCAGCAGGGGAGATCCTTTCATCTCCCCTGGCTGCCCATGCAAAACCTGCCTTGCTGTAAGCCCTCTCAGTCACTTAGTTCCAGCAGAGGGAGGGCCTGGGAGCCTCTGTGTTCATTCTGCGAGCAGTCTGGTCGGAGCGTTGCCGTGCATTACTATGGCAACGCTCCGATACAGTGCTGTGCTCGCAGGAGGACAGGAGAGTCAGCCTGCCGCCAAAGGAGCTGCAGGCTAAAGTGAACATGCTACCACTGGTCCCCCTATCCCTGGTAAAAGGTAAAAAAAAGGGAGGGGGAGACATTAAGATAGATATCCACGTCTCACCCACCTACACACAGCATAGACCCTATGCACCACACACAAACACACACTGCACTCCCCCCCCACACACACACACTGCCCCCCTAACACACACCACCCCTTGCACACACACACACACACACACACTGCCTCCTCACACACAGACTTCCCCCCTCACACACACACAGACTGCCCCCTCACTCACCCACATAGACTGCCCCCTCACACACACTGCACCTCACACACACAGACTGCCCCCTCACACACACCCTCCCCCCTCCCCGTGACACACACTGCACCCCTCACACACTACCCCACACTGCCCCCCTAACACACACAGCACCCTTTGCACACACTGCACACCTCACACACACAGCACCCTTCACACACAAACAGCACCTCACAGACACACATAGACAAAAAGTAGAATAGAAAATGAAAAAAGAGGGGGGAAAATATACATTTAAGTACATTTAAAAAAAACAAAAAAAAAACTCCTTTCTAAAAAAAAGTTTAAAAAAATTTGCACTTGCACTATAGTATTAGTTACTGTGGCACTGATGTGCGGTAAGGAAATTTTACCATCAACAAAGATACAAAAGTGGGCAGTAGGTATTAAAAGTTTGACTACCCCTGGCCTAGAAATTGTTGCAGACCACGCACACCCCTTCATGGCAATAGCGTTCCCTGATTACAATTACCTCTTAATGCACCCTGACACACTGCAAAGATTGTTCAGGAATGGTTTGAGGAACATGGCAAAGAGTTTACGGTGTTGCCTTGGCCTCCAAATTCCCCATATCTCAATCCGATTGTGGGATGTGCATGAACAACAAATCCAATCCATAGGGGCTCCACCTAACAACTTGCAAGTATTAACGGATTTGCTGCTAATGTCTTAGTGTCAGATATCACAGGACACTTTCAGAGGCCATGGCTTGACGCATCAGAGCTGTTTTGGTAGCACAAGGGGGATCTACACGATATTGGGCAGGTGGTTTTAATGTGAGTGATTAGTGTATTACTAAAGTGATAGTAATGGTAAAGTAATAAGCCATATTAAAAGACAAAAAACAACTGGATGTTTCTCTTATTGCTGCAGCCCTCCTTAAACCAGATCTTTGAGCATAGAGGACAAGGATGCTGGAAGTCACAATATAGTTTAAGCCCTTTGCTACCAACTACAGTTTTATCATTACATTTGCTTGAAGCAAGGAATGCACAGTTAGCATAAAAACATATCACAGCACAGCACTTTTGTGTATATATTGCTTTGCAGAAATTTATGTAAATTTACAAAATTTTAATTTTTCACTTATTAGTTCATGATTTATAAAAAAAATATTTTGGAAATGAAAAGATTTAGACACAATACAGTGTAATTTATCTTGCAATATTTCACATATGATAAAAAGAAAGAAAGAAAAAAAAAGAGTTACCCACGCACTAGCCCAAATCTCTATGCATATTTAAATAAATGAAAGTTATTTAGTAACTTCAATGGCCATTAGATGTAAGCCTACCTGACACATCAAGGCAAACCTCTTAGGTGGGTCCTACACTAACAATTCACCTTGCTTCCTTCAGCTTCAGGCAAAGAAACGTCTAATGAGACAGAGAGGAACAGTACGACAATCTATACTTTCAGCCATGACATTGAGGAAGAAAGACCAGATGAAAGACCAGTAGTGATGATATGTGCTTTACCCTTGCTGTGACTGTGTGAGAGTAAAAGATTACCTGTGTCATTGATCCTAATGTGAGTCTAGGCTAAGGCTTACTGCTGTATCTACTTAGCCAGCAGTAGCTACTGTTAGTACTGTGTCTACTGTGCTAGTGCTCAGCCTGGCTGAGTCTTGAGATTTGGTAATCTGTTACTTGTGCAGATTGTCACAGCACTGGGGGTTCGTGTTGGCGTGATCGCACATGATCAGTGTGGTCACGCCGATACTTCAGCCGCAATGAAGTCCGCGATCAGCACGGCTGCACATGAGCAGGACAGTCTCGCCAAGAAGGAAAAGCTACTCACCTAGATCGCGCCAGATTGCCTCCCGATCCTCCTGTAAGATGGGTCCCAGCCTTTTGCAGCATTTTAAGGGACGCCGGCCACTGCAGTCCCGTTCTTACTAATTCATTACACAATTCCCACATTAAAGATGGCACCGGCATACATGTGACGTCACGCTGTAGACGCACTGCACGTTTTGGGGTCAAAGGACATGTACTGACCAATTACAGCACTGAGAGGCATATTTAAAACCTGTAATGCCTTTTCTCAGTGCCCTGTCGTGGTATCTACTTGTTGATTGTCAGAGAGTGCGTTCTTGGTAATATTTTCTGTTTTTTGACTTTGGCTTGTATTTTGACTTTCCCTACTTCTGGTATCCTGACCTTTGGCTAGTATATTTGCATTGTCTCATTCTGTATCCCCGACCTCGACTTGTTTATAGACCTTTCTCTTTTATGTTAAGTCTGGCCATTCTAAGGCCTGGTATATGTTGTTTGTATTTTCATAGTTTTGCGTTTTGGGTTATACAGTAGTCCTGACACAGATGCAATTGAGAGAAAACAGCACCCAATCATCAGCTTCTTCCAAAAGTGTCTGTGGAGGTAGCAGATACTGCAAGCCTAGCAGGGAGAAACCACTACAATAAATTCATTTAAAAGAAATTACATTTTAAAAGACCATTAAAGTCACTCAGACCACTTCATCTCAGTGAAGTGATCTGGGTGCAGTGGTCCTGTCATTTTAACCCTGCAATGTAAAAATGCACCACATCTGCTTTTCTCCAATCTTCTGGTACAATTCCATACAGTACAGAATCCTGAAAGATCAAAAGCAGAGGTATGGATACTTCTACACTAATCTCCCTAAACACACATGGATGAATACCATCTGGCCCTGGGGCTTTGTTAACATTAACCTTATTTAATTTATGTAGCTCTTTATCCCCTCTTTGTTGTAAGACTTTTGCAACAGTGATTTTCTAATCTACAGCCATAGATTCTTATTTCCTAAATACTGAAGAAACAAAATTTTTAAAATGTCTGCCTTTCCCTGACCCTTCTTAACTAATTCGACTATATCAGATTCCAATAGACCAACACTTTCACTTCTAACCATTATGGCATTAGCCTTCCTTAAAAACATATTGGGGTTAGTCATTTCCTCTTTGTCTATAAACTATTCATTTCCAAGTTTAGCCCATCTAATAGCCCTTTTGCATGCTCAATTAGCGTGTATATATTTGTTATTGGATGCTATCGACCTCTCTGATTCAAATGTTTTAAATGCCCCTTTATTATATTTTATTATTTCACTGAACTTTATGCTAAACTAAATTGCTTTGTTTATATTTGTTTCACAATAGTCTTTATTGAGAAATGTGCTTTAGTAGAGTTTGCTTAAGGATCTTCCATTTATCCTCTGTGCTTTTGCTTGTGAATGATTCCTGCCAGTCAATGTGTTGTAAAGATGCCCTTATCCTGTTGAAACTAGCCTTTTTAAAATTAAATGTTTTTTTTCAGCCCACGTGAATTTGTATGGTTTTATCGTTAATCTCAAATGACACCATATTATGTTCACTATTCCCCAAGTGCTCCCAACTTGAATGTTTGAAAATAAGTCAACATTATTAGTTATTTCCAACAAACATAAGGAACTGTACTTAACCCCATCAATCTGAGCCAGGGTGCAACCAAACCAGGACCAAGCACCAGGTTCCAAAGGCAATAGCATAAAATAAAAAAATCGTTCAGGCACTCCAAGATACAGAAATGGCAAATTTATTGAAGCCCAAAGTAACACAACATTTCAACCTTGTGGTCTTTGTCAAGCTTGACTAAGATCGCAAGGTCAAAACGTTTTGTTACTTTGGGCTTCAATAAATTTGCCATTTCTGGATCTTGGAGTGCTTGAACCAACATTATTAGTTATGACAACATCCAAACACGCATTTATTCTAGTTGGTGCTTCTACTAATTGAGACATGAAAGCATTATTATCAGGTTCACAAACATCACAAATCTGTTTCCCTTAACCGTGCTGCTCGTCCCTCTGGCCCAATCAATGTCTGGTTAATTAAAATCTCCAATTATTAACAAATTACCCAGTTGTGCAGCCGTATTAGTTTGAGATAGCAGTTGATCTTCCCCATCAGCATTAATGCTTATTAAAGGATGCCCCCTATTTTCTGGTATTTATACCTATACGGCTTCCACATTCTCACCTGTAACATCATACACAATTTCTTTAATGCTTGGCCTCAAATCAGATTTAATATAAAAGCATATCCCGCTCCCTTTTCTATTTTTTTTCTATCCTTCCTAAATAATGTACATCCACTTAAATGAATACCACAGTCAAGTGTTTCATCCCACCTAATCTCAGTAATCCCAATATAAACTAAAACAATATCCAAATCTAGAATTGCCTATTGGCTTTTGCCTTTCAGTTTTTGAACATTTTCTTTTTTCCTTCTGCAGCTACTCCCCATTTTTTTTATTAATATAAGATTGCAAAAGGAAAAACAATCAATCATCATTATAAAACAAGTTCTCTCACTTCATTTCTTTTAATACAGATATATAATAATGTAATTTTGACAACTCAAAATTGGCATTTCAAAAATAGCTAGAAATTAGGCTGGCAATGTGTGTATGTTGTATTCTGTATGTGTGTATGTTGCTGTATTCTGTGTGTGTTATGCATGGGGGTTGCAGTTGCTTTGTTAGGTTGTATGGGTGCAAATGTGGGCAGTGTTATATTTTGTATGTGTATGAGCAGTTAGTGATATTGTGTGCCATATGTATATATGTGGGCTGTGTATCATATTATGTGTGTTAATGTGGGCTGTGTATGTGGGACTAATTGTGGCATTGTGTGTGGGCAAAATTTTGTATTGTGTGTGGTGTTATATGTATGTATGTTGGCTCTTTGGCATATCATTTTTCAGCCGTAAAGAAGTCTACAGCCTAATGTGTTGATGTTTTATAAATAATAGTAAATATTTATATTGTATTTATATAGGGAATATTTTGAAAATGCCCTTCCCATCCTTCTGGGTGACATTTTTATGCATTCCTCATTCTCAGGTCCTTTACTAGAGCTTAGGAGTCTGAAGATTCTGTGCCATATCATAGCACTCTTTGCTGGCATTTGTTTATGCACATCTCTCTTAAAGTCCTGCCACATTATTTTAATCTGGTTGAGGTCTGAACTTTGACTGGGCCATTGCACCACTATGATTCTTTTTTTTTTTCTGCCATTCTGTTGTAGATTTGCTGGTGTGCTTGGGTTCATTGCCCTGTTGCCTGGCCTAATTTTGGCCACGCTTTAGCTGTCGGACAGATTGCCTCACATTTGACTCTAGAATACTTTGGTATACAGAAGAGTACATGGTCGACTCAATAACTGCAAGGTTTTCAGGCCTTGTGGCTGCAAATCAAGCCCAAATCATCAAACCTCCACCATCATGCTTGACATTTAGGAATGAGGTGTTTGTGCTGATGCTGTGTTTTCACCAAAACATGGCACAGTGCATTATGGCCAAACATCTCCACTTTGGTCTTGTCTGTCTAAAAGGCATTGTTCAGATACAACTTTGCAAATCTACAAAGCCCTGCTATGTTCATTTTAGAGAGAAGAGGCATTCTCCTGGCAACCTTTCCAAACAAACCATACTTGGTCTATCTTTTTCTAATTGTTCTGTCATGAACTTTAACATTTAACATGATAACTGAGGTCTGTAGAGTCTGAGCTGTAACTCTTGTTTTTTTTTTGTTGCAATTTCTCTGAGCATTGCACAGTCTGACCTTAAGGTGAATTTTCTGGGATGTCCACTCTTTGGAAGATTGGCAACCAGACATTCAAAGTCTCCCGGAGGTGCTGGGAGACTCCTGCATTTTTTATGGGGCTCACTTACACCCACACATTATACACAATATCCTGGAACGGAGATACAATCTGACTTACAATGTATGTACTGTATATAATTTGCAGCCACCATTAAATGCCCACCAGACAGGGGCCCGGTCGTGTGCCATGGCCCTTGAAGTGCGCTACTGGGTCCCTCTGATATCAACCAGCTGCGAGTGACGGCCTGTCACTTCCTCCCTGTTTCACAGAGCGCCGTCCAGTAGGAATGGAGGGGGAGGTTTGGAAGAAGCTGTGCACACAGCAGCATGGAGGCAGAGGAGAGGCTGGATTAAGCTCAGTCCCATCAGCCTCAGCCACCATCACTAGGACGCCAAGCAACCCACCCTCCTGGACACAGAAAGGTAAGACAATAGTGTGGCTGCAAATACAAACATTTTAGCATGCATGTATGTGTATGTGTGTGTGTGTGTGTGTGTGTATGTATGTGCCAGTGTGTATATCGTGTTTCAGGGTATATCTGAGTATGTGTGTGTGTGTGTGTGTATGTCAGATTGTGTGTCAGTGTGTGTGTATCTGAGTGTACCTCAATGTGTGTGTATGTGCAAGTGTGTGTATCTGAGTGTGTGTATGTTCCAGTCTGTGTCTGAGTGTGTATGTGTTTATGTGCCAGTGTGTGTATCTAAGTGTGTGTGAGCCAGTGTGTGTATCTGAGTGTGTGTGTATGTAACAGTGTGTGTTTATGTGCCTGTGTGTGTATGCCAGTGCATGTATCAAGGTGTGTGTATATGTCAGTGTGTGTATCTGTGTGTCAGTATGTGTATCTGTGTAACAAGGTGTGTGCATGTGTCCAGATGTGTGAATGAGTCCTCGTGTTAATAGTGTGTGTAAATAGTAGAAATATGTTAAATAAATAGTGGTGTTCTGTTATAATAAAATGTAATTTCCTTGTTCATACATGTTTGGTCACTGTGTTTATGTGTGTGTGTGTGTGGGGGGGGGGGGGGGGGGGGGGTTAGGGGAGGGGGTAAGGGGCCCACGTGGGAAAAGGTGCCCACATGGGAAAAGGGGCACAGTAGCTTGTGAAGCCATATCCCTGAAATGAGTTTTGCATGTTGGGATCTCAGGGCAAATGTCTTGAATGTTTTCCACTTTTGGATAATTGTTCTCACTGTAGAATGGTGGATTTTAAATTATTTGGAAATGGCCCTATAACCCTTCCCAGTTTGATGGGCAGCAACAATTGTTTCTCTAAGATCATTGCTGATGTCTTTCCTCCTTGGCATTGTGGTAACACACTCTTATTTGCCCCAGACCACTAAACTCCTAAAACTTTGGCTTTTATAGAGGTGGCAACACTTGCTGATGATCAATTAATCAAGGTAATTTAATTAGCAGCACCTGTTTGCTACTTAGCCTCTTAATTCCTAAGGAAGAAGTAAGGGTGTGCTAGTTTTTCACACATGGCTATTTTTGTTAAACAAATAATGACACATGTAATATGTCATGTGTTGTTGTTCATATGAGTTTGTATTTACCTAATTTTAAACCTGCTAAGGAAGAGATGATTGTTATTACGTCCTGATTAGTGATGTCCCGAACAGTTCGCCAGGAACCATTCGCCGTCGCGAACATAGCGTGTTCGCGGTCGCGAACACGTGCGATGTTAGGTCCGCCCCTATTCGTCATCATTGAGTAAACTTTTACCCTGTACCTCACAGTCAGCAGACACATTCCAGCCAATCAGCAGCAGACCCTCCCTCCCCGACCCTCCCACCTCCATTACGAATAGGGGGCGGACCGAACATCGTGTGAACGGTTCCCGGCGAACTGTTCGGGACATCACTAGTCCTGATATGTAAAACCATAGAATTCAAAGATGGTGTACTTTCCTTTTACCATGACTGTATGAGTCTACATATGGTGGCAAAATTCTCTTTACCCATTGCTTCCCAAAACTACAACTGTTTTACAGTAAATTAACTAGTCACTATATATATCCAAATATACACAGTGTTACCTGGATAGTTCACATACTGATTCAAGAGAATGCCAATCCCAAGGGCCATTTTCATATGGTCTTGAACCTTGATCTTAATTTGTTGCAATTGTTCTTCCACCAGGGATGCTGAGCTCTGACAAATATCAGAAAGCAGTGTTTAGCTCGATTACCTCTAAAGAGATTACATTTGCCTTTTCCCTTATATCATTTTAAAGGAGCACTATAGGGTCAGTAACACAAACATGTATTCATAACCCTATAGGGCTAAAACCACCATCTAGCCCACCTGGCCCTCTCATGCCTCCCTAAAAATAGTAAAACTTACTTGTATTCAAGTCTGCAGCTGCATATTTTCTCCCTGTTTCCTTTAGACCTGCCCACTGCCTGCTGACATCAGCAGAAGTGGTAGCCTGATCCAAACACAATGCTTCCCCATATAATTGGCTGAGACTGACAAAGAGGCAGATCAGGGGCAGAGCCAGCATGATTCAAACACAGCCCTGGCCAATCAGCATCTCCTCATAGAGATTAATTGAATCAATGAATCTCTTTGAGTAAAGTTCAGTGTCTGCATGCAGAGGTAGGAGACACTGAATGTTTGGATGCATTTTAGGCAGCCATGACCCAGGAAGGATCTCTAACAGCTATCTGAGGAGTGGCCAGTAAAGTTATCACTAGGCTGTAATGTAAACAATGCATTTTCTCTGAAAAGACAGTGTTTACAGCAAAAAGCCTGAAGGTAATGATTCTACTCACCAGAACAAATTCAATAAGCTGTAGTTGTTCTAGTGTCCCTTTAATAAAAACACAGCTAATCATTACTCGAACATTTCTTAGATTTTTTAATGTAATGTCACCTGTGAGAATTTAATGGTTAATATAGATTTTGATATGTAACCTGTTAAGTTATTACTTGCCCCTTTTAACTTATCAAAGAACCGACCATTTTCAAAAACATTATTTTATTTTTAAATTTGTTTTTTTCCCTTTTCTTCTTATAACATAATTTTCTTTATAGCTTTACAGGATATTAATTACGGATTTGATTTGATATAAAGTTCAGGATAATTCTTTACTATCTCAAAGACGTATATATCTTGAAAAATTAAAGCTTTTTTAAGGATTTTCTTGGCGGTAACAAATGATTACTGGGTTATCACTTCCCTCCTATCATTAAGTCATTAAAAATAAAGTTTTTACATTCATCAACTTCATTAGTAACTAAATGACACTGATAAAAGTTTAACCTCCTGCTGTTGGCTTCTGGCAAGCTGATTATAACATGATAGAATCAAGCTGTATCTCAAACAAAGAACATAAACTGAGCCCGCAACTGTAAATCATAAGAGAGATATGGAATATAAGCAGATAGAGTAATCTGAAACTGCTATACAAATATACAGTATACATTAACATCCACTGGAAATGTACTGTCTGTCTGTCTACCCATCTATGTTTCTGCACAGGTTTCTATTATTTATCAATCGGTAAAGCCATGGAAATTCATTTTCACCAGTAGATGGTAGTGTGGGAGTCCTACTATGTATGGGTCAGTGCAGGCCAACACAGAGATGACTTACATTGTTTCAGGAGTCAAAGTGGGTTTGTAGAGATTCTTCATTAGCTTAAACAAAGCATGCACACTTAATCTGTACGAATGGTCTTATACACAGGATCATATCTAACCTGTCCATTACTATATGCTAGAAAATTCTATCTTGGCTGATATCCAGACAGGTACTCTTCTAACCCACAAGTAAAATTTCTGTATGAAAGGTGCCTTTCACCAGGTGCACAATCAGGGGTGTACAGCCGATTCATCTCTACGGGGTTCAAGTTGCTAGGGGGCCCAGTGGGCCCTAGCCCCTATTCCCATTGTGGAGATATGTATCGCTAAATATATGTGCCCTTTGGGCTTTCGGACCATTAGCGGCATCATGTATAGTGAATAGAGAGCCCAGCACATGCTATCTTCCGCTTAAAGCAGTTCCTCTCTCTAACTCTCACAAGTCCCCAGTAATCAGAGCGTTGCTGCATCCACAATAAACACACTGCATCCACTATACACACACTGCATCCACCACACGCACACACTGCATCCACTGCAAAGACATACAGACACTCTGCATCCACAATAAACACACTGCATCCACTATACACACATTGCATCCATTGCACACACTGCATCCACCACACGCACACACTGCATCCACTGCATAGACATACAGACACTCTGCATCCACAATAAACACACTGCATCCACTATACACACACAATGCATCCATTACACACACCTTCTTCATTCACTACATGCACACTCTACATTCACTATATGCACACTCTACATTCACTACATACACACACTGCATCCTTGTGGGCAGATTTAGGGTGGGCCATGTAGGTGGGCCCCGGGGGCCCAGGACTTGAGTTGAGTAAGGGGCCCAAAATTTGTTGATTTAAAAATGCTTGAAAAATAAGATGGGTGAAGTCATTGCTAACACAGGTTTGGAGGCCATTACATGTCACCAAATTGCATTTCTATTGCTGTAACATAATGCAAGTCCCATTTTCTATCCTCTCTTGATGGATTTAGTAGGTATTTAGATAACTCTTGAGATAGTTTGATATAGTGACCTCTTGGCACACAGACAGTCACGTAGAAGTTGTAGAATAATACAACCCATTCTCTGAGCATTACTGACAACTGACAATTACGGCCAAGTAAAGCTAATCACCTTCCTCTCAGTGCTTCCTTGCCACATAACTAGTTCTTCCACTTTCTCAACTTCCACTCTACAGCTCTCCCACATAAGAAACTTTTGTTTCACCAGTTTAACTAGGCACAAGTACTATACCTGTCTCATTATCTTCTGACATCTCTTTTCTTTTTTGTTTTCCTTTACCCCACTCCCTCCTAGATTGTTAGTTTATTTGAGCAAAGCCAACTTTACTCTATTGACATTCCATGGTTTTATGAATCCCTATTGTGAAATTGTAAAGTGCCGTGGAATAGGTTGGCGATATAAAAATAATATAATTAATCAAAATAATAAATATTTTATTAAAATTGAAACCAAAACAAAAAAATCTCAAACTTGATATCTGATCCTATAGCTCTGGGGCCACATGTTTGGAGACTACTTCGTAAATGAAGTTGCCGAACACATTAATGTTTTTGCCACTCTTGTTAAGACAAAATCTTCTGTGTTGAAAAGTGATGAAAAATATATTCTGTTTTCCAGCGATCCATTTAAGCACAATGCAAGATTTCAAAATGTTTTTGTATATTCATCGAATTAAATTAAAACGATTCAGGGGAACTAGAGGAAGTCACAGTTCAACTTGTTCCAGACCATACCCAGGTAAAATATACAATTCTTCTTTTTTTTCTGGCCAACTGTGATTTTATAAAAGTGTCACTTTTATAAAATCACATAACATTAAGTATCACTCTAAATGTGAGAAAGATTGTTCCTTTAACCTTCAGTGCTTCCAAAATCTTGCCATTCCTGCATAATTTTAGATCTTTTTGTGTAATGCATATTCTTCCTTGTTACTAGAGCTAATTTGTATGCTTGGTGGTTTTCAAATTTTCTATGAAGTTTCTTTTTTTTTTAAATTCTTCTGGCATCTCTAGATGATTTAAAGGTCAAGTGTGTTTAATATCTTATCAAATTATATTTTCCATAATTTCTTGATTTTTTAAAAACTGAAATTTCTCTTTGATAATTATTGATTATTTAATAAAAACAATTGTTTCTTTAATATCTTGCAATTAAAGGCACACTCTAGGCACCATAACAAGTACAGCTGCAATGGGGATGGTGATGGGAGTCCATTGCCGCTGTCTGCCAGTAAGCTGTCAAACTATTTATTAATAGTTTGACTCTTACCCTGAAGGACCCAGTGCCCGGTCCTTCTGACCTAAACTGGTGTGGTGAAGTGGAAGTTCATAATTCTGCATTATTCCAACTAGTAGTCAACATTTATTGGTCCAGAGATAGTATGATAATGTGTGCTTTATCAGACCAGCTCAGATTAGTGCCAGACAAAACAAATCCTTTTTGTGTATTCTTTTGTATGCTGTTCTTTGTAGCTTCATTTACCGGGAGCTAAACCAGAAGAAATAGGTGTAAGGAGGTAGATCTTCAATTAACTAAATCCCCCTTCCCACTCTCTCACTTAGGTGTTCAATTATAGTTTTTCAAGTAGGACTTGAAGAATATCTTTTGTATGGGTATCATTAGAAAATATAAGAAAACAGCATTACATTAATAAAAATAAAAAAAATGTGCAGGTACACAATGAACTCCAAAAAACAGGAACTGCCAATTGCAGAGTTCTTCTTTTTATTTTCTTTACTTTTGCAATGACAGCAGTCGCTGTTAAAATACATTGGGATTGGGAAGTACATAGAGATGAAGTTTGGACAGTGTACAACATAGCATTACACAAACCAGATATTGGAACAGTAATGGTTACAGTGTGATGTACTCCTTTGTGTGAGGAGCAAGACTGGCTGTCAATGTTTTTCATTTATAGCATAAGAACAAGAAATGCATAACAGAGAAATAACAACCTGAGAAAGATACTGTGACCCTGCCTTATCATATAAGCATCTAAAGAAAGGAAGGTAAAGAGAATAACGAAAAAGATAAATTAATGGAATCCTCACAGGTCCGCATATCCATAAGGTAGTTGTCTTTTATCTTGGCCACTACCAATGAGAGGGGAGGGGTTTAGTATTCAGCCATTTTTGTGCTAGGGCTCTTCTGGAAGCTAAGTATATCATGTTGAGTAGTTTATGTTCATGGCGGGGGAGTCTGTCAGTAGGCTTGGATAGTAGGCATGCCCACGGGTCTAGATCTAGAGTCCTCTGTAAAATTTTAGAACCTAGTTCTACTATTCCTTTCCAGAAGCAACTAACTGTGGGGCTACTCCACCACATGTGTATGTAGCTTCCTTTTGCACCACAGACCTGCCAGCAGGTATCTGTGGGGCTACGTTTCATGTTGTGTTATTTGACTGGGGTGGTGTACCACCAAAATCGTTTTTTTAATGATTGCTCTTGGAGGGTCATGCATATGGAGGATTGTGCACATGCTTCCCATATATCCTGCCAATCTGTGCCCTCTAGCACCCCACCCAGGTCGGCCTCTCACAGATCGGTGTATCGGAGGTTTCCCCACTCGTTAGACTCCGCACTGAGGTGGCTGTACAGGAGAGATATGAGGCCTGCTGATTGCTTTTCTTGAAAGCAAATTTTTTAAAAGAATGTAAGTGGATGAGCAGCTGCCGCTCGTACCTCAGACTTGGTTGCAAAATCGCTTATTTGTTGGTACCTAAAGTAATCCCTATTGGTGAGTGGGGCAAGCTTCTTAAGCTTATCAAATGTGACTGGGGCTTTGTCGATGTACAAGTGTATATATCTTTGGAGTCCTGCATATTCGATACCCCTAAAGTCTCTAGCGCGTATCCCCGGGGAGAAAGCTCTGTTACGGAGCACAGGCGTCATCTGAGATGGGAATTTACTGAGTGAGTACTTTTGTGCAACCTGGTCCCACAGCCTAATAGAATTTAGGATTGCTGGGCATGTAGTGCACAAAAAGGCCCTTTTCTCTTTGGGCAACCAAATGAAGATATCAACAGAGATTTGATATCTACCCAGCTCCTATAGTCAGGGGGAGAGTGCCAGTGCACAATCTGGGCTAGTTGTGCGGCTAAGTAGTAGTTTCCGTCAAGAGCAATTGACGTGCAATTCTGGGGTGCTTTCTCTGCCAGATGAATGTGTCTATAGCCTTTTGTAGTCCCACTAAGTTCCCTCTCGTGACCTGCATCGGCAGGGCCTGGAAGAGAAACAACAACCTGGGGAGGATGTTCATCTTCATGGCGTGAAGTCTGCCCAGGCATGACATAGGCTTCTCTGTCCACTGCTCCAGATCCCGGATCAGGTTGCGGAAAATCGGGGGGTAATTGGGGTTGTAGAGCTGTGTGTGGTCTTCTGTAAGTTTAATGCCTAGGTAGGGTAGGGCGTTATCGGCTAAGCGTAGCTTATATGCATATCAGATTTGTGCGGTGTCCAGGGTCAAAAGGTGGAAAGGCATTGCCATGGATTTAGCATAGTTGACTTTATAACCTGACAGGTCTCCATAGCGATCGGGATATTTACTGGTGAGCTCCCCCTGTCCTGGGCCGCAGCGCTGGGTGAGCGGCTTTAGAGCCACCTCCACCCCCCACGCCCCACAGCTCCGGGCCGATCCACCAGACACCTAAAAATGGGTGTACCGAGAGGAGCCCTGTCACAGGGTGCCCCCGAAGCTGTCCTTCAGTATGGTAGAGCAGGCATCTGCTTACCCTGATGGCAGGTGCCTGCTCTGCCAATGAATGTTGGATGAAATGAGGCAGGTGAATGCAGTGTGGGCAGCGAGGGAGGCTCTTCTTGCAGCTGCTCTGTGATGCCAGTAGACAGAATATGACATCATTCCGGTCACGGCATACTAAACAGTGCACTGGAGGAGTGAGCAGCTGCCCCACGCTGGACCCCAGGGAAGTAGGGAGGCTGGATGTCTGAGTCTGTGTGTCAGTGAGTGTGTGAGTGTGTTTGACTGTCAGTAAGTGTGTTTGTGTTTGTGTGTATGTCTGGCTTTCTGTCTGTGAGTGCGTGTATTATGTCAATGAGTGTCTGCCGTTGTGTGTGTGTGTCTCTGTCAGTGAGTGTGTGTGTGAATGTTTGACTGTCAGTGTGTGTGTGTCTGTCTGTCAGTGAGCGTCTGCCTGTGTGTGTGCCTGTCAGTTAGTGAGTGTATATATGTCAGTGAATATCTGTCAGTGAGTGTCTGTGTGTGTGTGTGTGTCAGTAAGTGAGTGTATGTATGTCTGTCAGTGAGTGTATGTATGTCTGTCAGTGAGTGTATGTATGTCAGTGTGTGTGTGTGTGTGTGTCTGTCAGTGAGTGACTAAGTCTGTCAGTGAGTATCTGTGTGCAGTGGCGTACATACCAGGGTCGCAGGGGGTCGCGGCTGCGACCGGGCCCGGCCCACCAAGGGGCCCGGCCGCCCCTGCGACCCGGTATGTACACCCTGGGCCAGCCTCTTCTCCTGGGGGCCCAGGAGCCGCCCACCTCCGAGCCCCCCGAGGCTGGCCCTGCTTACACCCGGCGGGCAGGCAGGCTGGCCGGTGCGCGAGGGAGCACTTTCCCCTGAGTGCTTCCTCTTCAGCTCCCTCGCGCACCGCACTGATACCGGAGCCGGAAGATGAAGTCATCTTCCGGCGCCGGTATCAGTACGCGGCGCGCGAGGGAGCTGAAGAGGAAGCACTCAGGGGAAAGTGCTCCCTCGCGCGCTCGCCAGCCTGCCTGCCTGCCGGGTGACCGCACCCCCCCAGGAGCCCAGCAGCACCACTGGACCCCAGGGAATCCCCTCAGCACTCCAAAAGGTAAGGAGGCTGGGGGGATTAAATAAATAAAAAAAAATGTGTTAGTGTGTGTGTGTGTGTTACTGTGAGTGTTAGTGTGTGTGTGTGTGTTACTGTGAGTGTTAGTGTGTGTTAGTGTTACTGTGGGTGTTAGTGTGTGTGTTAGTGTTACTGTGAGTGTTAGTGTGTGTTAGTGTTACTGTGAGTGTTAGTGTGTGTGTGTGTTAGTGTTACTGTGAGTGTTAGTGTGTGTGTTAGTGTTACTGTGAGTGTGTTACTGTGTGTTAGTGTTACTGTGAGTGTTAGCGTGTGTGTTAGTGTTAGTGTCAGTGAGTGTGTGTCTGCTAGTGAGTGTGTTACTGTGTGTGTCTGTTACTGAGTGTGTGTGTTAGTGAGTCTGTTTGATGTCTGTTAGTGAGTGTGTGTTTGTCAGTGATGTCAGGATCGGGACAGGGATCCAACACGCAGAATACAAACAGGAGATAGGTACGTATACCGGACCTTAGAATGGCCGGACTAACGTAAGGAGAAAGCAAAGAATGGTCAGAGACAAGCCGAGGTCGAGGGAACGAGAGAACAGGTAAGCGAGAGACGAGCCGAGGTCAAAGGACACGAGAGATAAGCAGGAACGAAAGTACAAGCCGAGTCAAAACCAAATAGACAATAGTAATAAGAGCACTGAGGGACCAGACAAGCTAGAACCACGACAGGGCAATGAACCATTACACACATCCCTCTTTTATACCTTGGTTCTTTAATTGAGGACTCCGCCCTTGCCGAGTCCTGATTCGTTGTTCAGAACTAGATTGACAGGTCGGGATGTGATTGCCGTCATGACGTCGGCTCCTGAGCGCCGTGTCATAAAAGGAAGCGGGGCTATCGCGGCCGGCGTGTGAACGGCTATGAGAGCTGTGAGGATTGGGTGAATCAGCCCCCCTGAGAGGACGACCGTTGGGAAGTCTAACCTCCTCCGAGGTAGAGACTTCAGGTACCCTGACAAGTGAGAGTGTATGTATGTCTGTCGCTGAGTGTGTCTCTGTCAGTAAATGTGTGTGTCTGTTAGCTAGTGTGTATGCGTCTGTTCATGAGAGTGTGTGTGTGTCTTCAGCACTTACCTTTCTCCAGTGCCGGACTCCCTTGGCGCTGGGGATCCCTCCGCCGCTCAGCTCCGAATGTGCATGCACGGCAAGAGCCGTGCGCGCATTCAAACCGCCCATAGGAAAGCATTGCTCAATGCTTTCCTATGGACGTTGTGTCTTAGAATCGCGGAAGCTCCTCTAGCGGCTGTCAGTGAGACAGCTGCTAGAGGCTGGATTAACCCTCAGTGAAACATAGCAGTTTCTCTGAAACTGCTATGCTTTTAGCTGCAGGGTTAAAACTAGAGGGACCTGACACCCAGACCACTTCATTGAGCTGATGTGATCTGGGTGTCTGTAGTGGTCCTTTAACCCTTTAAGGACACATGACATGTGTGACATGTCATGATTCCCTTTTATTACAGAAATTTGGTCCTTAAGGGGTTAAGTGTGTGTGCATCTGCATGCACTGGTATACATACCGCGGTCGCAGGGGTCGCAACCCTGCAACACCTGCGACCAGGTGCCCGCCGCCATGTGTTGCGGCCCCGGCCTGCGCAGAGTAAGCGTGCGGGGGCGGCCCACGGATCAATTTTCGCACCGCGGCCCCATAGGTTATGTGTACGCCACTGTCTGTGTGTGTGTCAGTGAGTGAGTGTATGTCTGTCAGTAAGTGTCTGTCAGTGAGTGTCTGTGTGTGTGTGTCTGTCAGTGAGTGAGTGTCTGTCAGTGAGTGTCTGTGGGTGTGTGTGTGTGTCAGTGAGTGACTGTATGTCTGTCAGTGAGTGTATGTGTATGTCTGTCAGTGTGTGTCTGTATGTCTGTTAGTGAGTGTCTGTGTGTTTGTGTCTGTCAGTGAGTGAGTGTATGTCTGTCAGTGAGTGTGTGAGTGTGTGTCTGTCAGTGAGGGGGTGAAAAAATGTATCTTTGCATAGAGCGGCAGAAATCCTTGCACCGGCCCTTCCTGTAGTAGCGGTTCTAGGGAGAATGCAAAGAGCAAAGGAGACAGGGGGCAGCCCTGCCTGGTGCCGTTACTCAAAGGAAACGGGGTGCACCTAGCCCCAGTTATTAATGTTTAGGCTCTGATATTTGGTAGAGGGCTCGTACTGTGAAAAATTTACTTTGATTCCAAGGTTCAAGCTTATAGGTTTCATTGTAGATATCCTTTATTAAAATTGGCTAACTTGGACTCAGGAAATGCTTAATGCTTAAAACGACACTAAAGACCATATATGTCTAGTTCCGGGAGCAGATAGCCCCCACTTGAGCTGTCTCTCCCAAATCAGTCTGTTCTTTCTCTTTCTCTGAATTTATCTGTTATATGTACATGACGTTCATCCCTATGTCTTATCTGTACTCCTTTCACCCTTTCACTCCCTTCCTACTATGAGTATTTGCACGTAAACACTTACTTTTTAATGTATAAAAATACATACTGAAAAATAAACAACAGAGGCTTATTTTGATTACCAATAGGTGTCTGGCATCTAATTCATGCTTCTCCAAGTGCACTTGAAATAACAATTTGGGCTCCCTTGAATATACCAAAGTTCACATTGGATCTATATCACCACGTAGGGCTCCGGAAGCCCTATGCCTGGAGCAGGCCAAACATGTACGGCCATTTCACCCTGTTGAAGGCCTCCTCGGCATCCAATGATAGTGCCAGAGAAAGCCTTCTAGAGCTAGATCTGTCAGCACAGCTCCTCGTCGCGTGTTTTCGTGGAGCTGTCTGCCTGGTACAAAACCCACCTGGTTGGGGTGGACCAAGTGCATCAACAGTCTGGTAGCCAAAACATTTTGGTGTAGATCTTCAGATATGAATTGATCAGAGAGACAGATAGTTAGATACTAGCTCCTCATCTCTTCCCGGTTTAGGTAGTAATGTGATATTCGCTAGTGCCATATCTGAAACTGGTGTATCCCAATCCTGAAAGTGGTTAAAAAGGGTTGTGAGTTGGGGGGCCAGGACTTTCCTAAATTTGTAATAGTACCCTATGTCGTAACCATCCAGTCCCAGGCTTTGATTCCCCTGAGGGCTGTGATAGCTGCTTCCACTTCTAGTTTAGTGATGGGGGCGCTTAAGGTTTCCACCTCCGATCCAGATAGTCTTGGCAACACCAGGTCCGATAGGAATGTGTGTAAGTCTGCACAACCATCTGGAGCAGACCCCTCTGGCCGTGAGGAGTGGTTTTATAGTGTCGAGTAATAGTCTGTAAATACGTTTTTAATGGCGTTTGGATTGTCGGCTAGTACCCCTACCGGTGTGCAAATTTTAGTGATGGGTCAAAATCCATTCCGAGGAAGCAGTGCTCTGGCTTACATCATATACATTTTGTTTCATAAAACACGCGCCGAGACCACAGAATGGAGCGAGCCACCCCTTCTTTAATAGAGTGTCGTAATGGCTTCAATTCCGTCAGTTTGCTTGCTGTGGGGTTTGTTTTGTGTTGGTGTTCAGCTTTTCTCAAAGCTGCCTGCAACTCCAAGAGGACCAACTTATGGGCGGCCCAAATGGCTACTGGATCAACGTCTGTTGAGACGTTGTGAGTAAAATATTCCGATATGATCGTGCTGGTGGCCTCACATAAATCTTTGTCCCTGAAAAGGCTAGTGTTTAGTTTTCACGTCCAGTTAGAGGAGGATTTGAGTCTGTCCAGTATGATCTCTAAGTCTGCATGGTCGGACAAGGTTATGCTTCCAGTCCTTCGCTTGTTAGTTAACCTGAGCTAAGCCCTACAGTGCAGGGCCAGTTTATTGAGTGAAAATGCCAGCTGATCTCTCTCAGCCAGACATGGCCCACACAGAGAATTCCTTTCTGAGTGACAGCGAGCAGCGTTCTGTGGATCCAAGTTAAGAACTCAAACCATTTTGAAATGGTTTACTACTTACATTGTGGGAGTGCAAGGGCACATTCTGCACCATTATGGTGCTTAGAGAGTTCTTTTAATAATATGCCTAGGATTGCCAATTGCAAATATCCAGTGTATTAATCAAGTGTATCAATCAACAGAACAAATGTGTAAAGAAAAAGTACTATTTTC
Source organism: Pelobates fuscus (assembly GCF_036172605.1). Classification (NCBI taxonomy): domain Eukaryota; kingdom Metazoa; phylum Chordata; class Amphibia; order Anura; family Pelobatidae; genus Pelobates; species Pelobates fuscus. The sequence goes on from NC_086317.1 coordinate 421,235,914, forward strand.
AAGCTTCTTGTTGGACTGGCTAATTTAAAATTACATTGGAGGTCCAGAGGACCATGAGCACTAGGTGAGGGATTTAATGATTAGAGTGGGTGTACAGTGACTGCCTACCCACCCCAATTATTTACTATTTGCGTTAAGATCCAAAGTGCTTGCTTAGTAAACATTTTTTTTTCTTAACTCCGTTGCAAATTTTCAAGGACTTTTTGAAAAAAAGCTAAATATATTTATACATTGTAAGCACTTGACAGCACATACATCAAATCACGCCAGTGCATTCAGTAGGCAATGTATGAACTGGCTGCCTTTAGTAGTAGCAATATGCTTCCCCTGGTGGATCTATATAAAATCCATCAGCGTGTTCTTTATCCAAACACTTAAATGTCACTTCTGTTTCAGACACAGTAATGAAGTCAAGTTAATGTACCTAAAACCACTGTGCATAAAATTACTTGATTGTGGTGTGTTGAACTATTAGATCTATCCTCTGCCTCAAGCATAATCAGTAGTGCACATCTTAGGGGATATTCAACAAATGAATAGATCAGACGGTATCTGACATTCTTGAGAAACTGACTTTTTAGTGTGTGCTCATTAATCCTTGCATTTACAGTTAACCATATTCTCGATACGTAAGATACAGTCTGGAATATCTCCCTCAAGCCAATAAAAAGTCAGACTCAAACAACTCTAACTGCCCTATGGCCAATCTGGTTCTAGAGGGACTTGAACTTGGGAATCTCACTTTATGTTACCTTACTGGCTCTTTTGAGCCACTGATGATGTACTTAGTTTGCCCCAAGGGACAGAAGGCATGGATTTCTTATAATAATCTTTCTGAATGAACCTGTAAAAATCTCAGACATTAACTTATCAGTGCATAGGCCGACAGCCAGTCCTTAGATTGCTCTAGGCCTTCACACACAGCATCATCTTTCATCTAAAGTATTTCTTGATTCATTTCAGGACTTATAACTCTGCTACTTATTACAGAATTTTGCTTGATTTCAGCCGTCCTGCTTGCCTTTTGACCTTGAGCATATTTAAACAGATAGAAAACACCAGATTTCACATTTTCTCTGCTTGACAGCTGCTGACCTTTGATCTCTGGTTTCAGAACGGAAAGTCAAGCTACATCTTCCTAATGTCTTTCAACTGAATTGGAATATAAAATGATACCTTGTCTGAAGCATCGGTAGCTCCAACCAATGTCATACTATTCCGACTGTTATTTCTTGATATAGTGACGTGTTGATTAGATTATTGTTCTCATCTTATCTTCACGGTGTCCTGCTTGGCCATATAAGTCTATGGCTATATTTGTAGGTTGAGAGCCTAGGATCTTGCTTAATTTCATTCATGTATTTCCATGAGTAAAAATGCTGCTGATCTTCCTATCCCCTGAGCTAATTTAAAATTAAAATGTATCTTTTTATTTCTTGCATGTTTTTTGTTCATTGTTTAAAGGAGCTCTATCATGAGTTTAGCTTTTTTTCTTTTTATCCCCCACCCCACCTCCTTATTCTATTTGGCTTCCCCCAACTATGTTTTTTACCTGGTCCTCCGTTTTCACCTTAGATTTTTCTCTTAGTTTTGAGAGTTTGATCTTGCTCATGCCCACTGTATAATATTCACCAATAAACATGATTAATGGACAGTGAAGAATCAGGAGATTTGAACCGATGGACTTGACAAGTAGGTAAGTGTACTGGGAAATTGTTCTTGACAAGAGAAGTGGAGCTGGCATTAATCTCCCCTCTTTGTCAAGTTTTTTCAAGTGGAGAAAAAAAAACAAGGCAAAATAGTCTCTAGAAAAATACAAAAATAAAACAGAAAAGAAGAAAAAAAGAATAGATTGAGAGACAGGGTGATCAGAAGAATTAATTGAGGAAATTGATTCACAAGAATATATGTGTTACCACCAGCCTGGAGCTTCCTTTTACTTTATATGCATTCAAGTTTACCATTACGGGATTCCCTGAGGTTGGATCGTGTTGTAGTGGTCATAGTTCCATTAGTACCCAGGCGATAAGTAGTAAAACTGTTTCCGCACAATTTGACTTCTTATGTGGTGTCAGGTGGACACCAGTTCCTACATGCCCTACTTCCGCCAGAAAAACAGAAGCTTCTAAACAGGAGCTCCCATTAGCTTTCCTGAGCCAAGTCCTGCAGTACAGGGCAAGTTAATTGGATGAGAGCATCAGCTGACCTCTCTCACCTAATCAGCTAAGCCCTGCACTGCCATGCTTTGCTCATACAGAGAGCTTCCAGTTTTCTGGAGGAAGCAGTACAAGCAGGGAGTGGCACCCAGTGGACCCCAGATAACAAGACAAACTGCCTTTTATAGTAGAACCAACATTATAAGAATGCATTGGTGGTGCTGTTCTGTCAAAAGTTTATGAGATCAGTCCTGTACCATATATGAACCCAGATCACCACTATTTGGAAACCGTTTGCCCCTGACCATGACTATTTTGGATTTTGTTTAACTTTTCACCCAGTTTAGGTACTGCTTTAAACGTGGCCACTATAAGGACACACGACACACTAACCATCGTATTTCATTTGCCTCTTTTTTGTACTTTGTGAGTTGTTAACATCATTTTCTAGCATTAAGACCAGTGAGGTGATAAATAAATAAAATTGGTATACCGTGGTATTAGAAGATGGCTTATGACACATTATATGGTTCTGCAATCTAAAACTGCAAAAAAAGAAGCTATAAAAACCTTCTCTAAGAGAAAAATAAAATGGGATTCAATTTGCTATCTTCTATTTATAATGCAGCTATTCCATTGCTAGAATAACCTCTCACATTTAACATATCTCACGGATGAGCCATTATTGATTTAATTAGCATTTCTTCATTTATCACTTGAAATATTTTGATTATTTTTGTGGCCAATTAGGAGACTCTAGAGATTGAACTACATGCTGTCTTATCTCCAGGGCTACCCTCAGGCGTGCATCCATTTTACAATTAATCATTCATATGATCACAGGTGTTTCTTAACTTTGTTGCTGCCTCGTGAATTTTTATCAAGGGCTATTGCTGCAATACAGTGAAATGAACTTTCAATTTATTCGTTCTGAGACCAGGAAATATCCCTCACGTTTCAGTTAATGTAATACACTGGGCTTGATAACAAAGGCCCTGGGGACTGAGCAAACTGTCATTGCAGAATGGAGTCTTCAGAATTTAACATAGAAAATCCCTACTCAATAAAAAATAAAAAAATCGAAAAAATAAATACATTTTATATACGGTATATATATATATATATATATATATATGTATATGTATATATATAAAAATATTATATATGCGCGGGTACACACACACACACACACAAAATTAACCTCATGCCAAGACTGAGAACATGTGGATCTCCGTGTTTTGTTTTTACACATTTAGTCAGCCAGAGGGTACAGCTAATTTAGCGGAATGTGGCTTACTTTGCTTCCAGCTTCCCTTACACTTTCTACCCTCTACCCAGAGTCTCATACATTGTTCCCTGGGTCTAATTTGGAGCTCGGCATGGGCCAGCACAAAACAATAGCATCTCCAACACACAAAATACCCCGAGGGGCTTCGCTTAGATATTTGTGCGTCCATGCTGGCAGAGCACAGAGAGAGTTTAACATCCACGACAGATGCTACAGAGCAATGGGAGCAAAGGCTCCCCAACCAGAGAGGATATGAACTCTGTGATCCACATCATTTTCTTCCTAACAGTCTGCCGGCAAGTTCGGAAATGTAATACTTCCAGGGCCAGAGCTCACAGCCACAACAGACAGGAACAGATCTGCTCCCCATCTGCTCTCTTTTCCCCCTATGCATCCCAATAACACATGTCTATTTTGTTAGCTACATAAAATAATTTAACAAATCTAAATCAGACAAGTAGAAAAGATCATTTTGAACCATTTCAAAAATGTTTTACCTTACAGCATAGCAGGAAACCATATCATCTTTTTATTTTTCAGTTTTATGTTGATAGGATAAAAAAACAGCAAAATCAAGGTATGTGGCTGAAAATGGTGACTGATAAGGGTAAAAAGGGCAATTCAAATAGGGACAGTTGTTACGCACTACACCTATTCCTATGTGCAGATTGGTTTTGTATAGCTCACCTAGTGTTGAAGATGTATTGGTTAGCATTGTGATTATTTAAGACTTTGCTCGTGATTGGCAACTGTTCTAGCCTTGATAAAAGTCCACAATTGTGTCTCCCTTCCAAAACTTTTGAATATACACATTGGTAAGTATGATTAAAATAATAAATATATTATGATTCTAAGCACCCATCTTGCTAAATGACTGTAACAAACTAGCATGGGGGACTGTAGTTCTTATTGGTAGTTAGGCTTAGCAGGCATTAAAGTATTAACTCTCATTATTCTCAGCCAAGTGAAGTCCATGTCATTTTGAAGACTGGTACCACCTGACATTGGCATTGTTATTAAAATGGCAAAATCTTGGCCAGAATGGCAATTCTCATTTCTACTAAAGCCAATTCTGGTCAAAATTGGTTTAAAATCAGTGCTGAAAAATTTACAGAGCACATGTTTTACTAAAATTCAGGAAAGAATGCATACGGCTGCATGTACATTAGCAAATCATTGTTCTCTTGTTTTTTCTGCAAGTGAATTGATAATTTGAAATAATATTGTTCCACTTGCAGAGCTAGCAGCAAGCAGGCAAATAGTTAAAAACCTTGACAGTGTGAGGGTTAATTATATAGCGGCTGACCAACACTCAGCCAGACCGAATTCAGACCAATATTGGCCTTATTAATTGCAATTCCTGCTGGAATTCAGCAATGTTTCACCAGATGTATCCATCCAGTCAAAAATCTGTTGTTTACCGTGAATACCTGTGTATCTCTCCATGCAATGCCTCTCTCTTCATGTTCATATTTGATTCTTACATTTATGCATGAAATTATTGGTTGTGTTTCTGACCTACTCCTTCAATCAAAACATTTAAAGGGACAATATAGTCACCAAAATGAAGCAATTTTGACGTATTGATCATGCCCCTGCGGTCTCACTGCTCAATTCTCTGCCATTTAGTATTTAAAACACTTTGTCTATGCAGCCCTAGTCACACCTCCCTGCATGTGACTTACACAGCCTTCCTAAACACTTCATGTAAAGAGTCATCTAATGTTTACATTTCCTTTCTTGAATATTCTGTTTAATGTAAACATTATTATCTACTGCTCTGTTAATAGCTTGCTAGACCCTGCACGAGACTTATGTGTGTGAATAAAGTTCAATTTACAGAGCAGGAGATAAAAAAACTTTTAAAATAAGTTAACATCAGATTAAAAATGAAACAATTTTGTTTTCATGTAAGGTGTGTCAGTCACAATCACGGGGGCCGTGGCTAAGGCTGCATAAACAGGAAGAAAAGTGATTTAACTCCTAAGTGGCAGAGAATTGAGCAGTGAGACAGCAGGAGCATCATCTATACGCCAAAACTGCTTAATTAAGCTAAAGTTGTTTCGGTCACTATAGTTTCCCTTTTAATTCCACTACCCACCTGGGACATATAAAGAACAGGGCTTCTTGAATAGCATAGTGACAGAGGGACACATTTATAATAAATACATGCTGATACTATTATTTAACAATATATTATTATTATTATTTTAGTAATAGTAGTAGTATTTTACTGGCTGAACTATTTGCTTGCACAGCCTCAAAGGACACTGTGAAGAATGAAGTCTGACCCAGCATTATAAATAAGATGCCAATACAACAGCGAGGTGTTTCTCTTTCATGTGGACTTTGCTATTTGAGTGGAACAATGGATTTTGTTTTTTAGCAGTGGAGGACAACCACTACAAAGTAAATTTTTTTCCTCAATTGTTACTTAAATTCACACTATAGTCACCAAAACAACTTTAGCTTAATGAACATATTTTTGTGTATAGATCATGCCTCTGAAGTTTCACTGCTCAATTCACTGACATTTAGTAGTAAAATCAAATTTGTTTCTGTTTATGCAGCCCTAGCCACACCTCCCCTGGCTGTGACTGACCCAGTCTGCATGAAAACAAAATGGTTTCATATTTAATCAGATGTTAACTTACTCTAAAAGTTTGTATCTCCTGATCTGTAAATTTAACTTTACTTACACACAAGAGGCTCCTGCAGAGTCTAGCAAGCTATTAACAGAGCAGGAGATAATAAATTCGAAATTAAACAGAATTTGCAATAAAGGAAGTGTAAACATTAGATGGCTCTTTACAGGAAGTATTTAGGAAGGCTGTGTAAGTCACATGTAGGGGGTGTGACTGGGACTACATAAACAACATTATTTAAGTCCTAAATGGCAGAGAATTGAGCAGTGAGACTGCAGGGGTATGATCTATACACCAAAACTGCTTCATTAAGCTAAAGTTGCTTGGTGACTATAGTGTCCCTTTAAGGGAGTAACAGAGAATTAGCCCTTTCAATTGCATAATTTGACTCTGTGGAAGGCTGCTTGTACTGACCTGTGTCATACAAGATTAAAACTGCACTATTTATTTGTATTAGTGCTTCCAAACCATAGCCTTTCCCATTATCAAGTCTATTATGGTTCAGTGCCAGTTTATATCAATGTTTGGACAGTAGACATTTCCTAACAATGACAGACTGATTGCACAGCTATCAGAATGTGTAAATCGTGTAATGTGAATCATCTATTTCTTTCACTATGAAGACCAAGTGCAGGTCATCATTTTCACTTATTACTCCTGGCAGGCTGTCAACTCACACAAAAATTGCAGCTCCGGTCAAATATGTATTAAGGCATCTCTAGTTCATATTTTTTTTACTTCGCTGCCAATTCCAGGACAGCATGCATCAACATGGCGCCTTTGAAATATCGCTGAGCATTTTAACGTCATAGAAATTTATCGACAGTGGTTCTTAACTTTTTTTTTTGGATAACCAAATTATTTATATGGCATTAGATTGGCAGACCATTCTTACATTGGAAAATTAACTCCAAGTCTCTAAAACCAGTCGAATACAGCCAGCATGAGAATTAATTTGAATTATGGGGTAATAGCTTCGTGATCCAAGGATAATTTTGACTGCCTTTCTGGGGTCAAGAAGGACTTTTTCCTAGTTTTTTGCAAAATGGTGCTTCAAATTGTTGTTTTTTTTTGCCTTCTTTTAGATCAACAGTAAAAAACAGACGAGAAAGGCTAAAATTGATGGACAAGTTTCTTTTCAGCCTATGTAACTTTGCAAAACATTTTAATTCGACTCTTTCCAGCAGGGCCGGACTGGGAGAAAAATTCGGCCCGGGCATTTTTTTATCACAGCGGCCCACTAGGAAGGGGGCGGGGCAGTGAGGGTGTGTTTCGTCATCACCAATGACAAACACGCCCCCTCTCAAAGTGTTGGTTAAATGCTCTTCCAGGGCAGACCATGCGCAGAGCTCTGATAAAGAGCTCTAGCATGAGAAAAAAAGCCCTGTATTTGTTCTGGACAGCGCAAGCAAATTTATTAACATGCTTGCACTGTGTTTCCTTGCAACTTGTCTCTGGTGTCTCTATAAATGGATACCAGGAGACAAAAGGGCCAGGAAAGAGTATTGTGCATGTGTTTGGAGCCTGCTTGTAGGATTGTGTGTGTGTAGAGTGAGCTGATTGTGGTGTAGTATTGTGTAATAAGGTCGGTTTTAGTCGTGTTGTGTTTTTGGTGCAATGTAATCCATATGTGGCTAGGGGCTGTAGAGAATGTGTGTATAGTGGATGTATTAAGTGTGTGCATACAGGCTATAGTGTCTGTGTGTGTGTATATATAGGTGATGTAGTGTTTGTAGGGGTTGTAGAGAGTGTGTGTTTAGGGGTGTAGTATGTGTTTGTTTGCAATGAATCTAGTGTGTTTATAAGGGATCCAGAGTGTGTATTTTAGGAATGTTGTGTGTGTATGTGTGTGTGTAGATGGTGCAGTGTGTGTGTATACAGGAGTCTAATGTGTGTGTTTGAAGGACCCAGAATGCGTAGGAGATCTAGTGAGTGTGTGTATATAACGGATTCAGAGTGTATATGATCCAGAGTTTGGTAAGGGATCTAGTGTGTGTCTGGAACGTAATGTGTTTAGTAGTGCAGTATGTGTGTAAGGGGTGCTGTAGTGTGTGTGTGTGCGTATACACACACACACACACACACACACACACACACACATATATATATATATATATATATATATATATAATATAAATATGTTCAGAAGTATTGTGTGTGTGTGTTTGGTGCAGTGGGTGTCTGTGAGGGATGTAGTGTGTATGTGAAGGGTGCAGTATGTGTGTGTGATGGATGCTGTGTTTGAGGCTTGCTGTGTGTGATGTGTGTGAGGGTGCTGTTCATGATGTGTGAGGGTGCTGTGTGTGATGGGTGTGAGAGTGCTGTGTGTGATGGGTGTGAGTGCAGTGTGTGAGAGTGCTGTGTGTGATGGGTGTGAGAGTGCTGTGTGTGATGGGTGTAAGAGTGCTGTGTGTGATGGGTGTAAGAGTGCTGTGTGTGTGATGGGTGTGAGAGTGCTATGTGTGATGGGTGTGAGAGCGCTGTGTGTGATGGGTGTGAGAGCGCTGTGTGTGATGGGTGTGAGAGTGCTGTGTGTGATGGGTGTGAGTGCTGTGTGTGAGAATGCTGTGTGTGATGGGCGTGAGAGTGCTGTGTGTGAGAGTGCTGTGTGTGCTGTGTGTGAGAGTGCTGTGTGTGATGGGTGTGAGAGTGCTGTGTGTGATGGGTGTGAATGTTAGAATGGATTGTGTGTGTGTGTTTGGGGGGTAAAAAATAAAAATAACTAAACAGGCATTAAATTCCCCCACTCCCTTCTTACCTTTAGCCTGGGAGGGGGGGACCGGCATGGTGGTACCTGGGAGGGGGGTTCCGGCACTATCCCTGGTGGTCCACTGGTGAGTGAACTCTAGCCTGCGGGCTAGAGTTCACTCTCGCGAGATCCGGTCGTTGCCATGGCAACGCGCCGGATCTCGCGAGAGGAACCCGGCGGAGCTGCAAGATAGAGCTCCGCCGGGTCCTCTCCCTCCCTCCCCAGCCACATGTGCCGCATGTCTGTCCAAGGGGGCCGGTGAGGGAGATCTTTGATCTCCCCACCGGCCCTCCATGGCAAACAGGGGGGCCGGCGCTCGGATAGTGCCGGCCCTGCATAGACCGGCAGGGGAGATCCTGGGACCTTCCCCTGCCGGCCTCGGCCCGTGGCCACCGCGGCCCACCGGGCATTTGCCCGGTGTGCCCGATGGCCAGTCCGGGCCTGCTTTCCAGTGTTTAAAGGACCACTATAGTGCTTAGAATACAAACATGTATTCCTAATGCTATAGTTTTAATATACCTAGCTAAACTGCCTCACACACTGTTGAGTGTTTGAAAGGTATTCTACTTACCTTTCAGCCCTCATTCTGCTGTTCTCCATCCTGCCTCTCTTCCTTTTTGGTAAGAGTTTTTACTAAACATAAATGTTTTACATTGCAAGGTAAAAACTACATGGCCACGAGGGGCGGGGCCTGACCGTGGAGCGGAGAGGACGCATGCCTTCACAGCTCTGGGGACCAAATTAAACGCATTTAAATGGGAAATAAGCAACTAAACTGAAATCAAAGGTCACCCTGTGCACGGGTACAACGGGAAGTATACTCAGATATCTGTCAAGCGTCATTTCATGAGACACATACCCGGTACCACGAAACGGCCTCCAAGCATGGCAAGCGCGGGAGGGACGTCCGCTCTCCTGCCGCCAAAAGCTGCTGGAAACACGACCAGGGGCCCTCGTTACCCCCCCTATGGCCCTGCGGGGGTGATCCCGGGCCACCCTTACACGATCCCGCGGACAAACCGTCCTCCAGCAGAACGACCACGAGGTCTAGACGACGCACCTGAGGCCCAAAAAATGTCGGACGCTTCGCTCACCACAATCTCTAGCACCGCCGCTAGGCAAACCGAGCGCAAACTCAACAAAATCTTTGACGCATTCTGGGCCAAGCTGGAAGCACTTCAGAGACCCCCGGACCCGGCAAAAACACCTGACAACATACAACAGGGCCGGGCACGAGAGGCCATGGAAGGGGGCATGGAATTTCCCCCGGAACCACCTCCCAGGGTGAACAGGCAATGGAGAAGGGCTGAAACAAGAGCCGCTACTCGGAGACATGCAGTGGGCAGGTATGGCCCGGGTGAAAAAAACAGAAACAGGGCGACACATACCGGCAATCATCAAAGGCTACACCGCCTACAATCAACGTCGCAACCACAGCCCCAGAGAAACACAGTAAAATATGGCCGACCGGTAACGCCAGGAAAAGCAGCAACCCCAGAGCACATACAGAGGACCCGCAGCAGCCCACAACCACAGCCAAAAGTAAGACCCAGGACCGGGACTGTGACTTACCCAACGAACGACACATCTGCATGCACTCCCGGTTCACCAAAAGCGAGAAATGGAGCACCACACTGGGGTGCCATTAATACACCACAAGGAATTGGTTGTCGGCATCACCACGCAGGACCTCGGGGACTCTTTTCTTTTCCTTTTTCACCGCCCTTTTATTTTTTCCCATTTATACCAGCCTTTGGGACAAGGACACTTGCGATCACCTGCGAACTGACTTAAACCATCACAGTCAGTGAATTGCATGCCTAAAACAAATAGCCTGTCAACTCACTGCATTGACTTGCCTGCAGCTATGTTTGAACCACAACGTTGGTAACCTAATGCTATGCAAGCCCTTTCATTCTGTGTCTCTCCTCTGACTCCTTACCTATCAGGCTCATCTTGATTCTTCACTAAAGCGAGAAATTAAGCAGTTGTAAATATAGCATAAGCATAAATGTTTGACCTTCTCAGTAATGCATAGCCATGTATGTAAAACAACTTTAAACGAGACTAAACCAATTATAAGCTTGCCAAGCTTAGCCTGTTTAAACCAGTCTATTGATGTTATAAAGCCTGATATTTACATGTTTTCATAAAAAAAAAAGACCACCGAAAGGGACACAATAGTCACCAAAACAACTTTAGCTTAATGAAGCAGTTTTGGTGTAAAGATCATGCCTCTGAAGTCTCAATGCTTAATTCTCTGCAATTTAGTTGTTAAATCCTCCTTGTTTCTGTTTATGCAGCCCTAGTGACACCTCCTCTGGCTGTGACTGACACAGTCTGCATGAAAGCAAAATAGCTTAATTTTTTAATCAGATGTTACTAACGTTAAACTTTTTAATCTTCTGCTCTGTGAATTCCACCTTAATTACATAAAGGTGGCTCCTGCAGGGTCTAGCAAGCTATTAACAGAGAAGGAGATAAGAAAATGTAAATTAAACAGAATTTGCAATAAGGTAAGTGTAAACATCAGATTACTCTGTACAGGAAGTATTTAAGAAGGCTGTTTAAGTCACATGCAGGGAGGTGTGACTAGGGCTGTATAAACAAAGTGATTTCACTCCTTAATGGCAGAAAATCAGGCAATGAGAGTGCAGGGGCATGATCTATACACCAAAACTGTTTAATTAAGCTAAAGTTCTTTTGGTGACTATAGTGTCCCTTTAATTGAGATGAAGCAGTCTGGATGCCTTTAGTGGTCCTTTAAGATATCTCTATTGCATTGGAAGAAAGAATAATGCTTCAGAAAACGTATTGTGTGCAGTTGCTTATGTCCAACAAGCGAGGACCCACAGGGTCCCGATATTGGGTAATGACTCAAGAGTTAGGAACTACTGGTTTATTACTTGGGGTTAGAGATCTACAATGTGTACGCGCTTAGTCATTGCACACTCATATTGCATGTACTTTATTGACAGACAGGGTCATTTACTAAACTGAATTCAAAGTAAATTTAAAACTTAAGGCCAAAATAGCCATATTGGAGACATTTTCCAAGTCAGTTATAGTTAAAATGTGGCTGTTTTGACCGCCAATCATTCTCACTTTATAAATAATCCTGGTAGTGATGACATTTATGCCTAACAAGTGCCAGCCAAAATGAAGCAATTAATATCTATAAAAGCAATACAAGATATAAAGTCAATAGTTCTCCTAGTATGTGCTTCAAGTTCAATAACTGTGATCAAAAGACTTGAAGATGATCATTGTTTGTTATGAGGTTGTAGTAAGAGCAATTGCCAGGATTGTCAAAGCAGAGGATAATGCTTTTTGCTACTGTGTCTACGGATTACATTTAGCAGAGCAGTCATCACCCTTAGTGGGATGCAAGGTGCGTCTCCCTGAATATGTCTGGAGTAAGGAATAAGGCTGGAGTGGTTAAGGCAATAGTTGAGCATGGAATATAAAAGCCAATATTAGCAGCTGTTATCCTGAAACTATCAATCAAGCAAAATATCAATCAAGAATACAATAACAAAGTAGCAAGACAAATGTAAAAACAAATCTTAACCTAGTATATTATGAAAATCCAAAGTTGCAACTGGCCAATTGTGGTAACCAAATTGTTCTAATATTGAAACCTCAACATCTGAGGTTTCACAGATTTAATTAAGTGAATCTCCTGTACAAAACCTGAACTTTGAATTATGAAATGCTATCAAAAGTCTCTAGTGATAGATTCAAGTATTGTAAAATCACTATACTTGAATTTGGTAGGGGTCAAATCCTTTCTATGTGACCTTTGGAAGTCTGATTGGGTTAAAATCCTTCAAATATCCTGGTTTCTCTAGATAAACTACACTGTATTTATATAACTGTGGTTTCAATAACATAACATTAATTTTTAATTAACAATGCTACACATTTCTGCTTTTCAATTGGGGCATCAGACTCAAGGTTTCTTTTCCGTCATGAGGGCACACACAGTATAAAATCATAACAGACAGTAAAAAGTCTTCGAGAAACATTTCGTCCAGCTGTAGAAAGTGGTACAAAGGAACGTCTTCTGCATACAAAATGGTGTTTAGCAATTCTTTCACCAGTTCTAAAAATAAAGCACCTGTCAAACCTACACTTTTCAAGCTGTTGATGAAGGATGGACACAAGCCAGTCTAATGGACACAAGCCAGTCTAATAACTGAAGAGCTACAGGTTTGATTTAGATCTTTAAATATATGCAGTTTGAGTTTTGTTCCTGTATTTGCATCTATTAGCAATGTAACATGTTGGCCATGAATATCATTCTATATTTCTACATCATTCAATAATCACTCATGTGATCCAGTGCAAGAGTGGCCAGGTTGATTCCCATCTGTCGTACACCTCCAACTATGCCAGCTGGGGATCTATCATTTGCCCATCCTTGCAGGGTTGTTTTTATGAGCAGTGTTTGTGCGTTTAATTGTAAGCATGTTTTTGTATAGAGTATATGTGTGCATTTTGGGGTGTATTTGTATGTACTGTTGCCATTGGAATACAGTGGTGTACCTTTGTGTAGTGTCTGTGTTTGAATGCAGGGGTGTGTTTGAATGTAGTGTTGGCTTTTAAATGCACGTATGCTTTTGTGTGTAGTATTGGTATTTGATTGAAGGGGTGCTTGTATTTAATAGTGTTTTAATACAGGGGTGTGTTTGTATGTAATATTGGAGTTTGAATGCAAGGGTGTGTTTCTATATATTTTTTGTGCTAGATTGCAGAAGTGTATTTGTATGTTGTATGTTGTCCTGAGGGTAGATGTGTATATCACAAATATTATCTTCTAAATTTACATATATTATTGTTCAAATTGTATATCTTATAACTTTAAATTCAAATTGTATATCTTATAACTTTAAATAATCCCAAACAAAATCTAATACACTTGAGCACAAATAGGGCACTTTAGTAAATATTATCTACATAGATGTAGTACTATTCTCTCAAATTTATATATTCCAATATTAAATTATATATGAATTGTGTTTTGTACTGATTTTCATGGTGTATAAGCGATGTACGTTGCATAAATCTATTTTCCACTTTTGCTGCCGATATCATTATGTTTTTTCTTGTTAGATTCATATCTATTTAAAAATCCTATTCTCTGGGACTGTTCTTCTGGCGACCACTAGATGGCCACACCATTACATATCCCAACCTCTTTGAATTCCATTGCTGGAACGCATGATTCAGTGGAACGCGGAAGTGAAGGTCCACTTCCGGTTCCGGTTTTTTGGCCGATACAGAACCCGGGAAATTCAACTAATACTGAAAGAAATCAGCTGGAGATGACCCACTGTTCCACCAATGAGGGAGGAAAGAAAGGAGAACGCCCAGATGATCATCAATCAACTCAGGGATTAGCCCTATAAAACAGGACTGGTGGGAGGGTGGGAGTAGGCTGTATTTTTTCATGTCTGTGATTTTTTACATGTAATTTTAATTTATTTGGTCCCTGAGGAAGTTCCAATTGGTGAACGAAACGCGTAGGACCTCTTTTTAAAGCCTGTATTCCTATTTTTATTGCTGGGTGATTTTTTTCATCCTAAATAAATTGTTTTATCTTTTCCACCACCTGGAAGTCCTGTTTTTCTCATCTACTATCGGGAGCAAGTGGAGAAAGGCATCAGCCCCCCATCATTACCGGGGGAGGCACCTTTGAAACGCTATCTTTTCATCTACATCTCGTGAGTGCATTTCATGATCACTTACTAATTACTCTATGTAGATTTACACTATGTACACTTTTATGTTTCAATTATAGATCTCTCAGCCGTATCCCAAATATTCCTGTTGTTCTATATTTTATTTGTATGTTGTGTTGGTGTTTGAATGCTTGGATATATGGACATACACTGCCACATACATACATACATACATACTTAAACAGATATACATACACATAACACACATATACACACTGACATTGAGTAATGCTTTCCTATGGACTGAATAAATGCGTGCGCGGCTCTTGCCGCACATGCGCATTTAGCGCTGACATTGGAAGAGGGAGGAGAGTTCCCAAGGCCGAGGGAGCCCGGCGCTGGAGAAAGGTAAAAGTTTAAACCCTTCAGCCCGGCGAGAGTGGGACCCTGAGGGTGGGGGGGACCTATTTATACTATAGTGCCAGGAAAACAAGTTTGTTTTCCTGTCAATATAGTGGTACTTTAAGGGGCTTATTTAATAAAAAGTGAGTTGTGCTGATGAATTGTCTTTCAATATTTAGAACAAATATCCAAGTTGTAAAAAATAAAAATATTTTTTTGTATAATTGGAATTTTTTCCCCAACTTTCCCCCCTAGAAAACAACATGTGGAAAAAGTCAACAAATAGCTTGTGTGTGTGCATGTAGTGAGCATGTGTGTGAGCATGTAGTGAGCATGTCTACTGTGCTTGAGTGTGTGTCAGTGAGATTTTAGTGACATTGTGTATGTCAGTGAGCATGTCTGTAGTGAGGTTGTGTGTCAGAGAGTTTGTAGTGAGCATGTGTGTAGTAAACTTGTGTGTGTCAGTGAGTCTGTAGTGAGTTTGTGTGTGTGAGAGCCTGTGTGTGCTTTAGTGAGCTTGTAGTGAGCATGTCTGTAGTGAGCTTGTGTGTGTGTCAGTGAGTTTGTAGTGAGCATGTCTGTAGTGAGCTTGTGTGTCACTGAGTTTGTAGTGAGCTTATGTGTGTGTCAGTGAGCATGTCTGTACTGTGATTGAGTCTGTCACTGAGCTTATAGTAAGCTTGTTTGTGTCAGTGTGCTTGTAGTGAGCTTGTCTGTATTATGCTTTTTGTACTTTTGTGTCTTTTAGAGAGCTTGTCTATAGTGAGCTTGTGTGTGTCAGTGAGCATGTAGTAAGTTTGTCTGTAGTGAGCCAGTGTGTCAGTGAGCTTGTAGTGAGCATGTCTGTAGTGAGCTTGTGTGTGTCAGGGAGTTTTTAGTGAGCTTATGTGTGTGTGTGTGTGTGTGAGAGCCTGTGTGTGTGTGTCAGTGAGCTTGTAGTGAGCTTGTGTGTTTCAGTGCGTTTGTAGTGAGCTTATGTGTGTGTCAGTGAGATTATAGGGACATTGTGTATGTCAGTGAGCATTTCTGTAGTGAGCTTGTGTGTGTCAGATGAGCTTGTCTGTATATTTGTGTCATTGAGCTTGTCTGTAGTGAGCTTGTGTGTGTGTGTCATTGAGCTTGTCTGTAGTGAGCTTGTGTGTATCAGTGACCTTGACTTGAGTTAGCTTGTGTGTGTCAGCAAGCTTGTCTGTAGTGAGCTTGTGTGTATCAGTAAGCTTGTCTTTAGTGAGCTTGTGTATGAGTAAGATAACTTGTGTGTGTTGTTGAGCTTGTCTGTAGTGAGCTTGTGTGTATCAGCCTGGAGGGTGGGTTTTACAGCACTGTAATACCCATGGATCATATGGAGTGAGGGGCTGCGGGTAAGAAACAATATAACAGCTCCCAAAGCACATCGAGATAAAAAAAACATAAACACTCTGTGGCACGATGAATTATAAGGCTGGAATATTTTTTTTTCCAGGGCTAATTTCTGTTCCCAGTCTGGCCCTGCTCCTGTTAGCATACCTTTTATATCTGGGAGAGTGACTTGCTTGGAGTTCTGCTGCTGCTGGCTGAGGTTGATGGGAGTGAGTTCAGGAGTGTGCAGCAACTCACTCCTGCCTTTCTTCCTCCTGCTGGCGGCGCTCTCTGTATGAAGCTGAGTGAAAGTGTCCAGCTGTTATTTCCTCCCAGGCTGCTGATACTACAGGGGCCCAGTCGTGCTGTTAAAGGACTGTGGCACCCGACCAGGGCCCTGTTCAGCAGTAATACCCATGCACTTAGGCCACCATATCGTGCTGGCTCTTGTGCAGCCACACTGGCTGCATCAGTGGTCGTTCTGCCACTGATGGCAGAGCTACCAGGGTCACAAAGGTCACTATGACAACTGGACCCTGAAGTTCTACCTGTCAAAGTGGAAACCCGGCTGATTGATCCCCCCTCCTTGCAAAGTCATTATTTACAAATACATATTCCTAACACTATAGTGTCGCTCTGCCCTCTTGCCCCCATCCATGAAAGAGTTTTTTTTAAAAAGCTTTCTTTTACTTACTTGATTTGCCCTCCTTGTCTGCTGACGTTAGTCAATGGGGGTATGATTTGCTCTCCTCGTCTCCTGACGTTAGTCAATGGGGGCATGATTTTCGCTCTACTCGTCTACTAAAACTGCAATGTTTTCCATTACAAACTTAAAGGAACAGGAACACTGCACCCAGACCATTTCAATGAGATGAACTGGTCTGGGTGCCTATAGTGTCCCTTTAAATAACATTGAAACTTTGTGAGGGAGCCCTTGGTATGCACTTTGTGGGCTCAGCGCTAATTCAATGGATCAGAACTCTGCTGCCAGCTTGCTATGGCAACACTTTGACTCATTAAATGAAATTAGCACTGACTGGAAGGAGTGTGTACTGTGGTCTGCACCTGCTGGACAACACTCTCCTCTATGGGAACACGGGGAATGTAACCAGCACCCACTAGATACCAGACTCTCTCTCCAGGGATCAGACTCTCCTACATGCATAAATTAAGCAGGAAGGTGGTTTACTAATAAGAAACAGTGAAACTCCCACACTCAATAATACACAGCCAACCACCCACACAATCACCCTCAGCCAATCACACATACAATCAGGGCCGACGCGTCCAGAAGGCGGCACAGGCGGCCGCCTTAGGGTGCACGGGCTCTGGGGGCGCAATATTTCAGTGGCCGGCAGGAGGGAAGCTGTCCCTCCTGCCGGCCACCATCTGGACCCCGGCGCGGCAGTGCTGTGATGTGATAAGGCGCGGCGAGGGAGCTCTAATCTCACCGCTCTGCTCCCTCGCGTGCTGTCTGCTGATGCCGTGGGAGACAGAATATGACGTCATATTCCGGCTCCCGCGCTATCAGCAGACAGCCCGCGAGGGAGCAGAGCGGTGAGATTAGAGCTACCTCGCCGCGCCTGATAACAGCACTGCCGCACGCCGCCCAGCAGCCCCACTGGACCACAGGGAATGATCCATCATCCACACCAGCTCTCCAGGTAGGGAGGCTGGGTGGAAATTTTGTATTTATTAAAATAATTAGTGAATGTATGTCATGTGTCTATGTGTGAGTGTCAGCGTGTGTCTGTGTGTGAGTGTCTGTCTGTGAGTGACAGTGTGTGTGTCTGTGAGTGACAGCGTGTGTCTGTAAGTGACAGCGTGTGTCTGTGTGTGAGTGTCTGTCTGTGAGTGACAGTGTGTGTGTCTGTGAGTGACAGAGTGTGTGTCTGTGAGTGACAGCGTGTGTCTGTGAGTGACAGCGTGTGTGTCTGTGAGTGACAGAGTCTGTCTGTGGGTGACAGCGTGTGTGTCTGTGAGTGACAGCGTCTGTCTGTGAGTGACAGCATCTGTCTGTGAGTGACTGAGTGTGTTTGTGTGTGAGTGAGTGCGTCTGTGTGTGTCTGTGAGTGATTGTATGAGTGTGTAAGCATGTGAGTGTATAAGTGTGTCTGTCAGTGTATGATGAGTGTGTGTCTGTCAAATCAGTGAGAGTATGTTTGTCATTGAGTCTGTGTGTGACTATCAGCGTGTCTGTCAATGAGTGTCAATCAGTGTGGGTCTGTCAGTGTCAATGAATGAGTGTGTGTCAGATCAATGAGTCTGTGTCTGTCAGTGACGTCTGTGTGTTTGTCATTGAGTGTGTGACTGTCAGTGTGTACAGAGTGTAGCGGAGCGGAGCGCGGTACAGGAGCTTCTGTTTCCTGTACCTGGCCAGACTGACAGGAGGTGCTCACTGAAAGAGCACTCCCTGTCAGTCCGGCCGGGTACAGAAAACTGAAGCTCCTTTAGGGGATCTGCTCCGCTCGGCAATGCAACAATAGAGGTAGGAGGCAGACCAGGAAGGGGAGTGTGACCACTAAAGGGGTGTGGGGTGCACCAAGGGACAAAGAGGGAATGGGAGAGAAAGACCAAGAGACAGGAAAAATAGGGGGAAGGGGAGAAGAACACTAAGGGACAGGGAAGGGACCACTAATGGTCGGGGAGGGGAGAGGGGTCAAGAGGCACATAGGTGAAGATTTTTTTTTGGGGGGGGGGGGCTATGTACCTAAAAATCCAAGCACTGGCCCTGCATACAATCACATTCAGTCAAATCTCACACACAATCACACTCAGCCAGTCACCAATCACACACACAGTTACACTGAGCCAATCACCACACAGTCATGCTTTGTTACCCCCACATAGGTCGAGGGTGCTGCTGGAGGAGTTTCATTGATTCTTCTACCTGGGCCTTGCAGTATCCAGTGTTCATTTTGTTGACTAACAATTTAGTCAAATTTTAGTTGACTAAATCTAGACTAATACTAAAACAATTCAGATTACTAACATATGACTAAAACTAAAATGACTTTTTAGTCAAAAGACTATGACTAAAACTAAATTGAACTTTGCAGCCAAAATTAACACTGCACAGAGGGTCTATTGTAGGAGCAAAAGAGGCAGACCACGGCTTGGGAAAGAAACACCTAGAGGGGTTGGGAGGACACAAAGAGATACAGCAGGGCTGAGAAAGGAGCAAAATAGACAGATAGAGGCTTTAACTAAACCCATTAGATTTTAGTCGTGTCGACTAAAATCTATTGGAGATTTAGT